>NC_052535.1:87816849-87971550 GCF_016699485.2 Gallus gallus
GCTTCAGCACATAGCTTTAAGCTTTGCCTCTAGTTTTTAGTCCTCACTGTGCTGCTCAGTGTAGAACTGACTAAAGCATACGAAACAACCATGAATACAACTTTTTCTTACAAGATCATCCTCAACACAGTCACGCCATATTAGAATATCAAAAAGTAAGGACTGCTGTCTTCAAAACAAAGTAGGACAGCAAATTTCACAAGAGCTTGCATACAAGCAACCTTAAACAGAAGTCATTTAACTAAAAAAAAAAAAAAAAAAAAAAGAAGCAGCAAAAATAAATAGTTGAATAGAATCAGAGTAGAGTTGGAATCAGAATAGAGTTGGAAGGGACCCCCAAAAGCCATCTGGTTTTGCTCCCCTGCAATGAACAGGGAAACCCACAGCCCAATTAGCTGCTCAGAGCCCTCTCCATCCTGACCTTGAACATCTCCAAAATGTTAATCTGTAATGTACTCTATGTCTATTTATGCTGGTAATGTTATGGAAATATCATTAGGGAAATGTAAATGATAAAACTTCTCCAGCACCACAGCAATTGTTTGTATGCATTTCCTTGTTGTTTCAAGGACTGAGCAAACCTTCTGGGATTTGTGCTTTGTTTTAATGATGTAGATTTTGGTAATGCTCTCGAGTTTCAGCTTGATGGAAAATCACCTAGGAGGTCTGGAATCAAGTTTTGAATTTAATCAAATATTTAAATCTTAATATCATGTATACTAATATGCAACACCTTATTTGCTTAAAAATATGTGAAAAACTGAGTTTTTTTTTTTTTTCCTATTGCTTCCACATCTGGAATTCAAAACACCTTGTAGTGGGAGAAACAGCCGAGGTACTGCATCACAAATACCAAACCATCCACTCTGCCTCAATGTTCTAGACATATTGAATCACAGGGGCTAGAAGGAACCTGAAGAGATCATTGAGTACAACCCCCCTGCTAAAGCAATACCCTAAATATGTCACACAGGTGGGTGTCCAGCCAGGTCTTGAATATCTCCATAGAAGGAGACTTTACAACCTCTCTGAGCAACCTGTTCTTGTGCTCCATCATCCTTATTGTAAGGAAGTTCTTCTGCACGTTTATATGGAACATTCTATGTCCAAGTTCTAGGCCACTGCTCCTTGTCCTATTACTGCATAGTGCTGAGAAGAACCCAGACTCATCTATTTGCCTCCCACTTCCCTTTAGATATTTATAAACATTAATAATTACAATTTGAAATAATTCTATGGATGCTGTAGCCAGTAAGCACTCTTACGATTATCTAATGTCTCACAGCATCTAAACATGAAGTCTAGAAGAAGTACCTGACACTACAGCACAGTCAGTTCTTACAAGTATTTCTTCAGTGATTACATATAAAGAACTACTTAACACATATTTAATTTTTACAATATCTGAAGGGAAATTTTAGGCCTCAAGAAGACAAAAAAAAAAGAAAATACTCTTTCATATAGACATTTAAAAATAAAATACTAAATACCAAAATAAACACTAAATAAAATAGCTACTTTTAACAGGCTACAAAATCAATGCAATATGAATAGTAAATGCTCATTTGGATGCAGTATTTTACTGTAAGAGAAGTGTTTCTTTTTCTCGTTCCCTGTGCTAAAGACAGCTATAGCACAGCAAATGGGAAAACTCCTTTTCAGTTCAGATTAACTTGACAGCATTGTAGAAAATAATGTCACTTAATCAAATAGTATGGATATATCTCTCTTCAACATTTTCTTTAGCAAGAGGTGTCTTTGACTTCTACATGTAAGCTTAGTATTTCTGAAGATTTAGAAACACAACTAATATCCATATGTAGAAGAGCATACTCTGTATGCTTGAAAAGGCTTCACTAGTGTTGAACAGTAGCTAATATAGATGTGAATTGTAAACATCACTAGGAAAAAAAAAAAGAAACTCAACTTCAATTGCTCTTTTTCTTTAATTTTCCATCTACTCATCCCCTTTCCCCAAAATCTAGAAAGAATAGCAATATATTACAGAAAGAGCAGTCAGCTGAAAGAACCTATTTATAAAGAAGGCCCTCAGGGGGGCTCAACTAATTAATAATTAATCAGGTTGTTATATATAAAGAACACCTGCAGATTCTTGGCTTTTTTTTGAAGGATGATTTGGCTACTGCAAAAGGATGTGTTTGGGAGTGAGCAGAAATGCAGCAGCTCTGTTCAAGGTACAGTGAAGCAGTGTTTATGTAGAAGTCAAGTATTGTCTAACGAGCCTTCAACATTGTTGGACAACGTTAACTTCAGAAAGACTTTTTAGAACAGGGTTCTTTGCTCTGAACTTCGTTGTTTCTCTCTATAGTGAAATAAAGAAAGGGTGGTATAGCTACAGGACACATATTCATTGTGATTAGTAGCTGCTGGTTTTATGTTAGAACACAACTGATAATCTTGTTTTAATAATCAACTGCAACTTCTTTTCAGTCTCCAAGCTCTATATAATTTATCTGGATCTATTCTAAACTCTAATTCATCCTGCTGTGTCCTATACAGTATTATATGCATTATAACTTAGTATTTTGTTTAGTAAATCATAGAATCACCAAGGTTGGGAAAGACTTCCAAGATCATCCTGTCCAATCATCCCCATATCACCAATATTCCTCACTAAACCATGTCCCTTAGAACAACATCTAAACACTTCTTGCACACATCCAGGGAAAGTGCCTAACCATCTCACTGGGCAGCCCACTGCATCTCAGAAACGTCTGCTCTGGATTTTTGGTGTTCATTCCCAGTCCTGAATATGAGATCATGACAGGCTTTTACAGGTTACTTGCAGTATAAGAAAGGGTAAAAACTCTTAGGTATGTCTATTTCAAGAAATGTTAAAATGTTTTAGGGACTCTCAGGTTTTAAATTTCATAAAAAGACTCCAGAGACAACCAAGGAGGAAGAGAAAATAGGTCTCTTTGCTCACCAAGTGTGATAGTTTTCTTGCTAGCCTGTATAGCTTCAATAGATCATAGTGCCCTTATCTAATTTCTGTAGTAGAAACAAGTATCTATCAGTATCCCAGACAAGGAATGATGCTATCAAAGTTGGAAGGAAACATTCTGTTTTCTCTTTTAATCTCTTAGTGAGGTAAAAGACAAGCTGTAAAGGACTTTTCCCTTAGAGGCATTGAAGAAAATACCGTATCTCAAGAACAACACTTAACCAGAACTAAACCAAAACCATCGTTTTTCATCCAGCTGACTTGCTGCAAGTCTATCCAGTGACAGCTTTGTTCGTTGTGCTCCTTCTTTGAATGCCTTATCTCAGATTATGTCTGTGAAATCAGACAAAAATATTCTGCTCATCTGAATTTTTAAAATGAGTTGTACCTGCAGACTTCCTTCAGTGCATGTATTCTCATCCTGGAGATAGGAAAGCCTTTCATACTAACAAACGCTGGTCTACTTTTTGAAAATGAAAATGACACTAAGTTCTATCTGCCTCTGAGCTGCTATTCAAATCATTCCTCTCAAAGATTTCAGATGCCTATATGAATTTGTTTATGCATAGTACTGTCTGCCTTTTCTTGATTGACATACTAAACATACCTGCTATCTTGCCAAGGGCAAGGTTACTAACATACTTCAAACTTCCTTCAATATTGAGGGTGAGGGGAAAGAGGCAAGTTTTCCTACTCACCTGTAGGTAGTGAACTTGGTAGTTTCCAGACTCTTATTTAAGAGTGAATATCAATGTTTACATAACCCTGATCTTGTACTTAAGCTAAATCAGGGAGCTAAAAACTCACCTGTCAAGTCTGGAGGTTTGAGGAAAAGTACTGTTTTGTTGGTTGGTATTGCTGGATAGTTCTGCCCTACTGACATTGAAATAGCTTTCAACAGGCTACTGGGCAGTGCCTTGAATCGCAGAAAATCCTGAATTGGAAGGGACCCAGAAAGATCATTGCATCCAACTCCTGGGCTCCGGAATCCCCAAAACTAAAATCAAACGGATGGCTGACATGGGGCTGCAAGTTTGAAACTGGCATGCAATTCAGATGCATGAGTTGCATTTCAGCTGTTGTTTTCTTAATCTTCCCCCCAGTTACTTTGGTAGTACCAAGTACTACCCCCCACATCAGTACTTTTTTCCACTTAATAGCAAAATAGTTAACCCATCTCCTGGTAAAACAAACATCTTATGTTCCAGAGTGTATTTTTGTTCATGTTTATATGTAGTTCACAACCGTCTTGGGAATTGAACACAGAGGTTAGAGTAAGGTTATTTCGTCCTAAGTTTTTAATTGGTCATTGATTCATCTGAATACACAAAGAAGTGTATTCCCTGTGGATTACTGGCTTGTTTAGCTGCAAACATAGCTAGGCTTTTTCAAAGCTCTAGAATTAGGGTTTTGTTTTTTGTTGATTTTTTTTTTTTTCCAAGCCAAGACCTTCAGGGGAATCTGCATGTGGCATTCCTGATCAGACTGTAGATGCAGCCACCTTATGCTCTGGGGTCTTGCTAATTGCTGCCTCTCAACAAACCTTAGTTGTTTGTCTGTCAGTACATCTACCAAAACAGGATTTGGTTGATTGAACATTTTTAGGTGAGGGCAGACAGGCAATGGGGAAACAGATGGTTTGCAGAGAGGAGCTGTCACCATCTGGGCTTGGAGAGGAGACCTGAAGTACTCCTTTGCAAGATGAGCACCCTGGGTCTGACATTTGTTCATGCCAATTTCCCTTCCTCTGCTGCTCTTCTGTGTGAGAAACAGGCTGGATTTTCACTACAAATCTCTTAGAACAAAAATATTTGTCTAAAATTATACTGAAGTTGCTTCAAGTATATTTGAAGCAACCACTGCTGCTGCTAGATTAACTGCAGTGATACAGCTAAGGAAGGTAGCAACTGGGACTAATGTGTCAAGCAACAATAAAGATATTATTGTTAGGCAGGAGACCTGAGACTTAAAATTGAAGGTAGGCTGTCAGTTATTGCTGACCTCTTCCTTCTCTGTCTGCTTGTGCTTGAATTGCTACCTTAGCTCATGGCCACGTGCAGGTCCACTGTGATGTGGGTCACCTCCAACCTCATCGGAAATTTGGCACAACAGCTTGTTTCTTGCAAGACAGATCTGAGAGGGAGACCTCAGTCTTGAAGGTGCGTGTAGATCTGTATCACTCCTCCTGATCTTAGACCCCCGAATTTCAAGGCAAAACTTTATAAACAAGAGCATGAAACTAAAGGTAGGAGATATGAGCAGTGGAGAAAGGAACAGTCAATGTTTCAGTGAAAAAGAGGTGAAGTACATATGGTGTTTGGCCCGTAAAGAAATTCTGGACCTCTTTGTCCTGCGCTGGATTTGCAGATCCTCATTTCACTGTATCTGAAAGGAATTTGTTCCCAAAACCAGGGCAAAGGAACCCCATCAGTATGGGTGTTGAAGCAGTGTAAATTCTCATTTTATTTCAGTGGAAAAGGCAGAGGATAAAGCTGAACTTCATTGTCAGTGACACAAAGATGCAACAGTGATAATATGAGGGAGATTAAAAATGGCTCTCTATCTCCAAAATCTTTGCCTTCCAAAAACAACTATTCCTACCTATTCATTCTTGAATTACCATGCAGTGGCATAACTACCTTCTCTCTAGGGAAAATAAAATGTGAGTGGTACTTTCTGGAAGCATTTAAAATCTCTAAGCAATTATAAATCAATCTTGTAAGCCCTTAGGTTTCCTTAAGTAAGAAGTTGAAACCTTGGTGTAAGCTGTTTGCTGGATACAATAAATCAACCACAGGCGTTAAGCTGATAACTCTGATAGCCACAGGCTTGCAAAGTAACTTAGGTTAGATGAGACCTTTGGATGTCATCTGCTTTCTGTTTCTGCAAACTTCAGAATTAGGTTTCTCAGTGAGTCTGGACAGCCTCCAAGGGTGTAAATTCTGTAACTACTGGGCAGCATCTTCTTTCTCCACTGCAAAGAAGTTCTTCTTTTTAATAAATGAGAATTTCCCTTGCTGAAGTGCGTTCCTGCCAGCTCACATTTCCACACTCTTAAGGACTGTTTGAATTGCACCGTGTGGTAATCGGACAGCTTTATTTTGTTTGTTTTCAAAGCAAGCTGACACTGTTAGCTGCTTCTGTTTGCTGAGCTCCTAAAAATGCCATGTGTTTTGTGCTGAGAATAATGCTTTGACCCTAATTTGTCCTAACAAAAAAAAAGAAAGCCATTGTATAGAAGAAATTCTTATGATGCATGTGCTAAGTGAATCTCCCTCAATTTTGCAGCTCTAAGCAAGATTTGTCAATTTGTTAATTGCAGCTATCACTTGTTTTAGGGGGGAATGAGGCTACAGCTAAGAGTTCAGGAAGGTCCTCCACAGATTTATTGAAAGTATATTTCCAGAGCAGTTCCTAATATAACTGTAACACCGCAATGATATTTTCAGGAATAACCAAGTAAGTTTTCTGTGTTACCTGAAAAACTTTCTAGAAATTAGCTTTCCTCACAAAATGCCACCTGGATGATGCACAGGGAATACTTCCATTGCATACCCACAGTCAACAATGCTAGTGGAGGCTGTTAAAACACTCAGCAGTCGGCACATTTCATGGCAGATATAGTTTCTATCAATTCTTTTTCTTGGATCTTCATAAGAGGCTTCTTAGAGCTTCCTTTCTTGTGTGTGTGACCATCTTCTGACATATCAAAGGCTATACATCATAATCAGGAGTCTAACATCATCAACCCAGAGAGGGCAGCCGCTCCAGGGACTAATTAAGCGGGAATAGGTTGGTGACCAAGCCTGAATTCATGAGGTTCCTGGACATATGGTCAATGGGTGTGATGGGGTCCCCAGGGAAGATTGGTCCAAGGCTGAAAGCAATCTTTGATGCCATGGCAAACTGTAGGCATGAATACAGCATGATGGAGGAGGCTGTGAAAGTGTTACTGTACAAATCATTCAGGGTGCTTCCAGCAAACTGGCTGTCATTTTTCTTGATAATATTATGTGAGGAAATAGCACGATGTTTAAAAATAAAACAGTCATACAGTTGGTCTGATTTTCTTACCAAGGTCAAATTCGGTTCATTAAGCAAATTTCCCAACAGAGAGTTTTGAAGCAGTTAAGCAATCTGACATTTTTTCTTGATTCCTCAAGCTACAAAGAAGTATCTGTAGTCTTCAGTACATTGGTCTGCTTTGCTAACAACTACAAACAAAACTGAGAAGCGTCAGCTTTCTCACTTCTAGTGGAAGTGAATCTCTTAATTTAGAAAAATCACTGTTGATTATAGTAAAATGCCAAACATTGGTGATTTCCAAGAAGTCTTCCATAGCCTTGTTCAATTATGGGATACCCTAGTGTACCCATAAAAGCTCTTTTCTTCCACTGTTGCAAGCACAGTGTCTGTATAGCTTCAGCACAGGTGTGCTATGTGAAACGCATTAGCTTGCCATTCACTTTCATGGAAACTGTGTGCTAAGTATCCTTGTGGATTTGAACAATTTCATTTCGTCCAGCCTGAAGGAGGCAATTAGTGTGCTGAAAAATGATTTTGGGGTGCCCAATCAGCAGAGTATTGTTTAGTGATGAAGGCATGGAGCCTCACTGTTATAATCCTGTCTCAGCATCAGCTCTCTTTTGAGAAGTGAAGAGCAAGCTGCTTTCCCATGGGATGGCAGTTTGCTGATGGAGACAAAAGTTCCCTTCACAGCATGTGATGCTTTATAAATGTCAAATGTTAATTCCCTCAGAAAGAAATCTCTTCTTGTGAGGAGGAGTCTGCTGTCACACCATCTGTACAACTTTTACTCCTTCCTAAAGCAGAAACCAGCAAGGAAAGATTGTAAAAAGAATGTGCATCAGATTCACAGACCCTGCAGTGTAAACACGCGTCAAACATCATGAAGAAGTGAAATATGGTTGAGAGTTTGTTTACTCTTTGGTTACATGCCAAGCAGTTCAATAGCACTAAGGGACCCAAACCGTGAGCTATATAAGACCAGTGTGACCTACTCAAAGAAATCTTGCTGGGTCTCTTATTCAGAAAGTAGAAATGAGTTCATATTATCAAAGCCAGGATGTTTTTACTAGTTTTTAACTATTTTTCCTGTGGTTCAAGTTGATTTTCTTCTGGTGTAAGTAGAGTCTACGAGTCTCCTCAGTGAACTTTAAAAAAATAAAATAAAATCAGCTATTAAATCAGACTGATGCTGAAGTATCAATTTTGTGAATGAAGGGAAACCTTCCCATAGACAGTCAAAAATAGACTGTTTGTCAGACTTCCAGCTGTATTCCATTAAATAAATGGTCTTACCGTAGTTCGTTTCTGGGTGTGAAAACAAAGATAGTTTCTCATGCCAAAATATTTAAGCAAATGGCAAATCTAGATGTGTTATCTAATATAAGAACTTTTTTTCCAGCGTAAGTTGAAAATCAAGTAATAAGAAACCAAAAAAGCAGAGCTGGGTTACTGGTTCAAACATTCACAATGCTTAATATTTCATACTTTAATATATTTGATTTTTTTCATAAACTTGGAAGATGCTGTTTTAATTAAGCTGCTGCAAATGGAAGGGCATATTTGCACTCTAATTACCTTTGTTCCTTTAATTCACCTTAATTTCCTGTGTTGAATATGTGATTGACTTTAAGTTTCTACTGTTTCTATTTTAGTTTAAGATGGAGTGAAAGTCCAGTTCTTGTGTCAATCCAAATTTCCTATGGCATTTATAACTTGGGTTATTCTCTGATTCTATTTGCATTTGGACTGTGTTTTGTATGAGGTTGTGCCAGGGGAGGTTCAGGTTGGATGTTGGGAAATACTTCTCCGAGAGACCAGTCCGGCACAGGAATGGGCTGTCCAGGGATGTGGTGGAGTCACCATCCCTGCTGGTGTTCAAGAAACGTTCAGATGTTGTACTGGGGGACATGGTTTAGTGGGGAAATATTGGTGACCTTGCAAGTTTCATGACATCACAAGAGGCACCCAGGGACAGGTTGGAGGGGCCCTGGGCAGCCTGATTTGGTGGTTGGCAACCCTGTTCATAACTGGTGGGCTGGAACTGGATGATCTTTGAGGTTCCCTCCAACGTAAGCCATTCTATGATCTGAGATGCAAGTCTTTGCTTCCAGAGTGATGTGACTTCCATTCTAATGATTGATTGTTCCAAAAATCCACAGTATACTATTAGCAGTTTTCAGTTAAACTCTTGAGAATAAGATGAAATGTGGGCCACACGGGCAGAGGAGAAGTGAAAAGAGTCCTACATTATTATCCCTCAGTACACTGCTACTTCTCTTGAATATTTCTTCATGCATATTTTGGATATCTTTCTCCAGATGTGAAGATCTGATTATATTTTTCTTGCACCCTCTGGTGGCAATATACATATATTCAGTGACTATAATTGCTGATGTCTGGCAGCCTGACAAGATGGACCTCTGAAACAACTGGCAGCGTCAGAACATCATGTTTCTACCCACAGCCTTATGCACTCCAGGGAGCTTTTGAATCAGGATTAGGGTCAAGGAGAGAGAAACCCAGGGCTATCTCCAGAGATTTCAATTCCCTATTGCTCTACAGATTTGGGAAGTCTGTAAAACAAAAATAGGGTTCTAAAATATGAGGAAGATGTCTTAACTCCAGCTACAGATGAATTTTATGAAAAGGACGGGGAAGTGGGGTTGCTTTGACTTTGGAGTCTGGTTGTGCAGCCTTTGGTAAGCAAGAGATTTTTTTTTTCTGGCTTCAGTGAGTTATTTTTTTCCTTTGCTTTTAGAAAGGCATTCCATTGATTTGTAGCTTTAAACAAATACTGTGCATATATGCCAAGTGTAACTCACTGGATGTGAATCTTAGCTGTCTGCCAATACCTTAACAATGAATAAAAATATGCACCTTGTATGTTAAGGTCACCAAAAGTGACATGCTTTTACTTTGTGGAAACGCCAGCCTGCTGATTCTGTACATCACACAGCACTTCAGTTTTCTCTCAGATCACCTGGAAGTACTGGAAATTAAGCTCTAGCTGGGTGAAGCCTGTGTGGTTTAAAAATCAGATTTTCCTTTTCATCGCAGAGTTTAACCTGTTACTCTGAAGGATTTTGTATCCCATTTGCAATGTAGTGCTGCCAATGTGTCTGAATGCAGCTGACCAGCATCAGTTTGGCGCTGGGTTCTCCTCACCAGTTATGAGCCCATCTCTGACATCAAGAGCAAGGACAAGTAAAGAATGCGTTCTGGGTTTGTGGTGAATTGTTGAAATGGCTATCCTTGTTAATGTGACCTAGACTGGCTTTGAATTTTTGGGGGGCTGTTTGACTTCCCATGGCAAGGAAAGATCAAGCATCTACCACAGCAGTTCTCAATTTTGCTCTGTTCCTAGTATACCTAGCTTTCTAGTCGAACTTCTACCAGGCAGAGCAAATAAGAATCCTCCTTCCTCTCTGAGTTGAGAAACATTCAATTTGCTCTTGCGTGATCATCTCAGAAACAGAAGGCTTTATTGCCCTCATTAACAAAACAGGAGAACTTGAAAGTTAAAAACATATGTGTTTCTGTAACAGTAACAGAAATTCAGTGAGTCTAATTTTCTTTTCACATACGTGGGGGGGGGGAAATTCCACTGTTCAGTTTTCAGGTTTTTTTTTTTCTGCCAGAATAGGACATTTGGAATTTTCTTTCCCTAAGATAACCCTAGAAAGAGAAATCTGGGAGACACATTGCTATTTTCCTCCTTTCCAAGAATGGCTATCTGAAGTATGGGAAAGATGTGTGAAGTGGTTTATTTCTGGTGGTTTAGATACTGAAAGACACTAATCTTGTATTCTATTTCCACGCGCTTGTGGAGCAGAAGTTAAATAGTATATGATGAAAACTCCCCACTAAGGGAAATTCAAGCTTTAAAAATTACCGCAAAGATTTCTAAATCCTACAGCTAACCTTCAGAACAAGATTTAGAAGTATCTTGGTACACATTACATTTAATGAAGTTCAGTACCCGTACTCAGAAAACTCAGATCTGAATTTCCTTCTCTCTGTGCACATTCAAGCACTGAGTTCGGAGTTTTGTGACCACAGTGTACCTTGTGTTGGCTTTCTCTTGTGTAAAGCTCCAGTGATTTTCCTACAACAAAACCATGTTTTGTGCTGCTGTTTGTGGCATGAACTGCACGGGCTGGCAATGAGGTAAAAGGTGTGTAAGGAATGAGGCATCTGACGGTGAAGAGATCGTTAGGATCTGGTTTTTGTGGTTTCCTTGAAGAAGGAAAAGAAAAAAAACCTAGAATAATTTTATCCTTATTTCTTCCATACACTTGAGTGCTGAAGGGCATCACATTAACATTTTCAATCAGCTGTACTTTGTTCTTTATTTCTTGGGTATCCAGGATCGAGGGTACAATAACACTGGTAACTGTGCTTGAGCTGGGCAAACTACTGCAATCTGGTAGACATCTTGAACACGCAAATTATTGTAAAAATATCAAATACTAATGAAAATTGGGCTTGTTTGTGAACCTGTAAATTCTGTGGATGTTCTTGTGGAGATGTGGATACATTCTCAGCAATTAAATGGGCTTGCAGCACTGAGAAGATGGAAACATGAGATAGCTAATTCTGGTGTAAACAGTAGGGCATGAGTTCCTTCCTTGCCATGCCAACAAGAAGAAAAGCTGCTTCTTCCACAAAACAACCCAAAAAAGAAAATTTCAATACCCCTTAAAATCTCTTAGATTATAATGATACAACTCCACACTCTTTCCCCTCTATCCCTCAATAAATCATGGAATCATTCAAGTTGGAAGGGACCTTTAAATGTCATTTAGTCCAACTGCCCTGAAATGAACAGGGACTCCTACAGCTCAAAGTGCTCAGAATCCCATACCTGTGTAGGAAATAACACTCATTAGTATGAGGGTTTCTTTGGTTGACTCATTGTGGTGGGTTTCATAGGAAGGACAAAGGTTTATTCGCTCTCCTTGGGTGGCTGTGGGAGCTGTGGATTCAGTGTGCTTTGTTTTTCCCCTTCTGGCATTGTTCCTTGCAGGGCCTTTGTTTAATCTGACTTGCCTCTTTACTCAATACACAAAGTAGTGTATGAATAAATAGCCATTCATTAAAGTATCCATTTGTAATGTGCAAAAGTCATAAACATTATTAAAAACAATTTCCTAATGCGTATGCACAGGAGGGAGGAATAAATGTTCCCTGGACAACTCTTAGTGTTGCTTATTATTGATATTTTTTCTATAACCACAATGAATGTGAAAAATTTCTCCTTCTGCTCAAATGCATTAGCATGTCATCCAGGGCATGTTTGTTACCTGTTTCATAAATACAAGCAATTTTTCCCTGTTTCAAAAGCTTCTGGGGAGAGGTGGTATTTCTTGAAATAAAACGAAAGTGAAATCCTATTGAGAGGTGTTCAAAAGCATTATTTTTAAAATGTGAATAATCATATATGGGTCTGAATCGTACGAATGGAATTGAATTGTAATTCAACACTAGTTCTTCATTAAGCTTTAGAAATGTAGCTTAACTATAAGAGAAAGTCATTCTTCGTACATGTGCCAATAGAAAGAGGAAAAAAAAATCCGTAAGATTTAATCACAAATAAATGGTGATGACAGCCTTGAGTGACTTTTGGCAAATACTCTACATGTCATTCTGCTGTCAGAAGTGACGCTGAGACCTCTTTACACACAGAGGTCTGGTTGTGTTCTGATCCACAGAAATTTTCCCACAATCTGTTTGTCGAAAGAAAAAGGAGGGGAAAAAAAAAGGGGGGGGGGGAAACCCTACATTTGTAACCCTCTTTTATTCAGTGGCCAAAAGTCATACAAGTTTTTCAATAAACCACAGAATCAATAAAACTGTACATCGTTTGACAAAGCAACGTTGTCTGGTAGGCCAGCAAGAACAGCTGTCAGCCTTTCCTGTCTTCAGAACTGTTTCTCCTCTTTTTACTCAAATATTCACAGTTATTTTTCCGTGTCCTCCAGTGAAAGGGCCAGTATTTTGCATCTGAGGAGGCAATGATTTTCTCTTTTAATATTTTTCTTTTTAATAACATGTAATGTTCAGTCTAGAAAATATTGGAGGAGCCTTCCAGGCACATAACTGCTAAGTTACGTATTTGATTATTGTGAACACAAGAATGGTTTAGGCTGGGTATTTTGGGCACTTCTCATGGGTAAATGTTTTATTTCATCTTGGCTGAGGAAACGTCAGATTGGACAGAGTCTTAAAAATAATTAAAAAGACTTGGCTCATCTTGATTTCAAAGCAGAGACCATAGGATAATTCACGTTGTGAGAGACATTGGGGTGTCTCTAATTTAAACTCTTGCTCAAAGCAAGGTCAGCACTGAATTCAGGCTGGGTTGTTCAGTGCTTTATCCAGTTTAGCACTGAAAATTTTATGGATGGAGACTGCACAGCCCTTCTGGGAAAAAGCTGCTTTCTTAATACCTTATGATCGTAAATACCACACAAGGGATGTTATCAACCTTTATTAACTTACTAAAGATGACCATGAGATTACACAGGTGCTTGATGTTTCCATGATGTTTCAGTGTCATCAGCTTTTAAATTGATGAGTCAGTGATAATGGGAAATATAAATAGATGTTATTTTCCTTCTTAGAGGTTTATTTACAAAGCTTATAAATGTATAAATGAGACTAATTTTTTATGATGCCTACAAAAAATAAAGAAGAAACTTACTGTTTTTACTCAGCATGATTTTTAAACACATTTTTCTCCTGCTAATACTTGTGTGAAACTGATGGAGAAAACTTCAACTTTTGATTCAATAAAAAGTGTTGGGTGATGCCTGAATTGCAAAACATTAAAAGTGGTGGAATGAAAACATATTCTTGCATTTTGGAAAAATCAGATGGATTTGTTTATGTACTTTTTACTGCCAATGAGGCTTATAAATAAAGTTACTCAGAAATCAGATGGTATGGAAGATCAAGCTATGTAGCCAAACATTAAGATGGGTTCAGGATAGTAAAAAGAAATCATTTAGTACATTCCCTGTGTAATTCTAACAAGGCTAACTACTGCCTTAGAAGAACATGAGCTGAAGAACCTATGCCCTAACCCCATAAGGTTCTTGGGGCTTTCTGAGTTATTGTTTGTTGGGTCTGGCTGCTGCCATTTGCTGTGCATGTGTTTGCAGGATATCGCATACAAGTAAGGCCTGTTTATCTCTGTCATTTCTTTAGCGTTCCCTTGCTCATGTCATTATTACAAGGTCACTTTCTCCATCCTAATTTTTTTAGAGAACGGGAAACTGTTTGATAGAAAGCTGTAAAATTCTCTTCTATGTTATTCATCCATCAGTCATACCTGTGATAAAACTATGGCATATAACTATGTTCATAAATAAGCTTCTTCTTGGTCTGGCAAAATAGTTAAGGTGTGTGTCCCAACTGTTGTTCTAGAAAACTGTTTGGAGTGATACTAAGCTGACACAAAAACTTTTAATTTCTGCACCAACTTATTTTGGAACAAGTTGATTTTATCTGGTCTTCTACCAACTTTACCCTTTAACTTTGTTCCTTAGAATCATAGAATCATAGAATTGCTAAGGTTGGAAAAGACCCACAGGATCATCCAGTCCAACTATTCGTTCGCCCTTCACCAATGGCTCCCGCTAAACCATGTCCCTCAACACAACATCCAAACACTCTTTGAACACCACCAGGGTTGGTGACTCCACCACCTCCCTGGGCAGCCCATTCCAGTGCCTGACCACCCTTTCAGAGAAGTAGTATTTCCTAACGACCAGCCTGAATCTTCCCTGGAGGACCTTGAAGCCATTCCCTCTAGTCCTATCACTAGTCACACAAGAGAAGCGGCTGACTCCCAGCTCACTACAGCCTCCCTTCAGGTAGTTATAGAGAGCAAATTCAATTCTGATATTCACTGTTTATTTCATAGGCAGCAGTATCAGTCATATACTTGGAAAATTAAGGACAGGATTTTTTTTTTTTTGACCTCGCAGTGTAAATTTTAAAGCCTTGAACCTGATTCTTTGTGTGCGTGTTTTATTTTTTTTTCTAAATGAGGTGTGATTAATTGCTCTCTGAAAGTGTTCTAGTCTTCTGGATTCACTGGTGACAAAAAAAAAAGTGTAAGTTGTTTAAATAACTTCAGTTTGAGTGTAAAAATATCATAGAATCATTAAGGTTGGAAAAGACCTCTAGCATCACCACATACAACCTCAACACCTCCCCACCATGCCCAGTGACCGTGTCCTTCAGTGCCACATCTCTTCAGTTCTGGAAGACCTCCAGGGACAGTGATGCCTGAACACAGATTGCTAAATTGTGTTTGGTGTGTCAGACCAGATCTCATGGTCCTTTAAGAGTTCTACTTCAGAGAGGCCATCTGTACTAACTTACATTTCCACAGCATCATCCCTGAAATCGCACTTGCAGTAGAATCTCCCAAGGCTTTGCTACTACCAATGCAGAAAGACATTCAGGAGCTTTGTGGTCAGGGGGGGAGAGTTTTCTCTAAACCATACCTATCAGTAAGGGACCATTGAATGCTCACTACATTTTCAACATTCTCTTTGCACTCTGTCTATAAAGGTTGATAAGAATCCAGCACCTTGTTTGTAAAATTCAAAAGACTGAAGCACTGGAACAGGTTACTCAGAGAGGTGGTAGATGCCCTGATGACACCTAAGGACAGGCTGGACAGGACTCTGAGCACCTGATGGAGCTCTGGGTGTCCCTGTTTATTGCAGGGGAGTTGGACTAGATGGCCTTTAAAGGTCTCTTCTAAGTTAAACAATTCTATTATTAAATCCATCAGAGCACTCTTTGGTTGCCATGGGCTGGGTACTAAGAGCGCTTATAGCCCTTGGCTCCATGTAGTTTGGGAAACCACAGAGAGCAAAGGCCTTGGACAAGTCTTAACTCTCCATTGTGTTATTTGAAGGACAATATTTAAAGGATAGCCTGGAGCACTTGGGTAACGAGTTTTCCATGTGCAGATTTGTTCTTGTCCCATTGGTTAATCTCTTGAGTAAGTCATGAGTATTCCTAGGTAACAAATATTTTAAAACAGATTATTCAAAACTCCCAACTTATGAAATATACTACGCAATAAATGGACTTGACTGCCATCTTTCACATGCAAAAATTCTGTGCACTTTCTCTACTTTGCCTGTCATCAGAATGTTATTGTTTCTTTGTTCCTTTTCCTAAAAAATAAAAAAGAGGGAGGGGAAGAAAAACGTCTAGGAGAGCAGAAGTTAGTTTGATTAGAGTGTCCTCCTATAGTAGTGTTAAGACCTCATGGAAGAGATGATGAGAGAGAGCAATTTTTGTTAAAGTTCAACTTTTCAGGCTAGTTGGAAGCACGTTTACTACAAAGCTGCCTTACTCACCCCTGACATCACTAAGAAGGAAAGCGTTTAGCTCTCTCTCAAGAACTTTGAAACAAGACAGTAGGTGCAGCAGACTGATTATGGGGGTAATCCTACATTATTCAACAAGGGCAGAGAATGGGAGATAATTGCAGGAAAGAACAATGGGCTCTAGATCATGGTCATATTAAGCTTTGCGTCGATGGGGCTATGTAGAAACTCAGAATCAAAGCGTATTCATGCATGTTTCTTGATGACATTGGAATAGACCTTTTAGTAAAAAAAGATTTTTTTTTTAATATAAAGGAAGGTCATTATTCTTTCTTCCAGAAGCGCTCAACGGAAAATGTAAACTAGAAATTCTCCTGATTATTTTCCCTTTACAAGAAAGTTCTGAAAGATTAAAAAGCAGAATTAAGCACTGAAATATGGCATGATCAAAGCAAGGGTTTGGAGTGCATTTTCAAAACAAGGATGGAAGATGAAGCTTTTCTGTTGATTGGCGGCTGTGATTAAAAATGAAGTTGCACACCAAGCTAAACTTTCAAGTGGCAGAAATTAGTAGATCCACTAAAGTAAATAACTGGTTGCATATAAGGTAGTGAGTCAGCTTGTAGTAACTCATTTGTTAGTTTCACCATTCAGAAGATACATATTCATGCTCAATAAAATCAGATCTATGTTCAACTATATTGAGTAGTTAATATAGTTGAGCACATCATAAGAATAAAGATGGAAAATTGTGTTGAAGAAAGCAGATAATTCACTTTTTGATACAAAATGCATGTGTCAGCATGATAATGATGTTACACTTGAGAGGAGTTGAATGATTTTGTTTTTCCCTCTTGTGTATTTTTAGGTTTGGGTATCACTATTCTGTTTATTACTGGACTCAGAAAAATAGATGTGATGTCCCTTAAGAATTGTCCTCAGAGTGGGAGCACTGGCCAGCTGACAGATCAGAGATGAACAAGGCAAAATGAACAGTATTAAGAAATGTGAAAAATATTGGGTAAAATAACAGCTCATGACATTAACAGTATGATTAGAAACATGGGGGGATGTGGGGTAAAAACTTAGAAATATTGAACTTCCTTGGATTTCAGCAAACACAATTAATACACACTATCATTTCACTTAAAGACTAATAAGAAAAATAATATTTCTGATATTTTCCCCATAAATGCGATCCCTGATTTTTTTCCACAGTAGGATATGAAACTGCTTGAGGGGAATAACTAGATTTGCATCTCTGTAGTTACAGTGATAAAAATCAATGGGAAGCAGTGGCTCATATACTTTGATTCTTCCCGTCAGAGTTATCTGACAGGATATTAAGTATTTTCAAAACTGCAAGATATCAGTACTAATGTGCTGTCCCTTCAATAAACACATCTTAAACTGAGTGTTTTTTCTCCTCTTCAGTTCTTTCAGCTACACTGCCACCTTGTAGGAGCATACTTGTAAGAAAGAAGGAATTTTCTATTTTAGCTATTTTCTATTTTTCTATTTTAGCTATACTATATATTTGAGACACTACTATCTCTTTCAGCTTTGTGAAGTTAGCAACTTCATAGTTCTTGCTTACTTCAGGTTAACGCTGACGCTCTGATTTCAAATTACAGACTCTTGAAATTCAACTTCTAGTCATGTTCTGTTTTCAGAAAACATGAATAACAGTATCTGGAGTGCCAAGGTTGCTTGTACTTATTACTGGAGGTACATCCTGCTTCTTCTCAAAATACTCTTAATGTTTTGAACGCTTCTAGACCAAGAAGCCAGTCTTTTGCTGCTACCCCACAATTCTTCACAGGCATCTATTGATGCAAAGAAAAAAAGGAAGAATTGATGGTTAACTGTGCAGAAAAAACATCTTTGGAAGCATGGAGGTCAAGTTAAAAATAAGTGGGAAATGCAATAGTTACTGAGATGCAGTGTCAAGAGAGAAGGATCTTAGCAGGATCTCTCATTTCCAGATGGACTAAAAGCATAAAATTATATGCAGGAAAATGGATCACAATAATGGATGATACCCCTCAAAATACAGCAAGTGCTCTAGAAATACCAATGGGGAATACTTGTTTGCTATAAGAGGTCGTCACAAAGAAGCAAGCTCTTCCTTCTTGTCATCTTCATCTTTTTCCAGATATAATACTTACTATCATTTTAATTTTTTCACATCATGAGCTCATATTAGAAATAGTAGTTCCAAAAGACCACGGCTTATCAAGAGCTATGAAGTTGTTTTGCTGCACGGTTGTGGATTTGCCCCATACCCTTGAGTGCAGGACCCTTTAAGTTTTGTGTCTTTTATTTCATATTCACATGCACTGCAGAAAAAAAGCTATTGTCTGAGATCTGAATCTTTTCCATGATCCCACAGGAAAAGGTAATGGTTGTTTTCTAAATATATCTGATTACATATTGGTCAATATACTAGTGGAAAACTCATCAAAATAGGGAAAAATGATTTAGTAGTAGCATAGAGTATGGCACAGGAGTATGGTAAAAATATTCTGCCCTGCTCTGTCTCGATGGGAAACTGTCATGAATTTGTTTTCTTATTGATACAGAATGCCAAACTCTCCAAACATCTGCCAGCATCTTTTAAAGGCTTGTGTAATTGCAAAACTATATTGTGTCTGACAGGTTCCTCAGCTGGGAACAGTCAGAAATAGGCTGGAATATGCTTTTTTCTTGCTGTGAGTTTTAAATTCTATTAATAAAAACCTGTTGAATGTGGCACATAGAAATGTTAACGATGCAGAACAAAATATCAGATATTATAGTGAGAAAAAAAGTTGTTATATTTCCATGGCATCTTGGAAATTCTATAGCTTTTCACATTTTATTCTGTTCATACAATATTCCACATCAGATGGATGAGATTGATGTGTTTTGTGTTAGTGTTAAACTCCTGGACCTACAGTGTGGATTGAGTCAACATTCAACTCTTAGGACTATCTACTGTGGGGAATAGATAGTAGGGCATTGATGCGTTCCTCATCAGTTTGTCTTTCCAGATGTGGTTACACTAGGGTATAGAAAGGCAAGTGTCGGAAAACTGGGAAATGGGCTATGAAGGACTTCTCTATAGGCATTTCTTTTAAATGATTGAGAGTCTGTCAATATTCAGAAAAGCTAAATAAAGGTGATGCATCCTGCTCAAGAAAAACTGTTACATATAAATTAGGATTTTTCTATTCCTTTTGTTATACCATTGCTGTTGTTTTTTTTTTTTTTTTATTTATTGCTTCCTAATGTGAACCTAAGCTTAGCACTCATATGTCTCCTTTGAAATGAGTGGTAGGAAGAAAAAACATTTAAAACAAAAAACAACAAACAAACAACAACAACAACAAAATCAGTAGTCTGGGCTTCTCTTAAAGCTGGTATTATTGGGGATTTTTGTGTAATTCACTCCATTACTTCGACTTACTGCAGAGTAACCATTTGCATGGTTAAGAGGAAATGAGTCAGAGGTTGGATCAATGAGGCTGGCTTTCAAGGTGTGATGCAGTGGTACTGGAAACTTTGAAGTATTTTTTTACTTTTCTCTTTCCCCATCTTAAATTTCACAGAGTCATAGGGTTTGGAAGGGACCTCTAGGGATCATCAAGTCCAACTCCCTGCCAAAGCAGGTTCCCTACTGGCTGTTGAAATTGGATACATTTGAATAGGTAAACTTGTTTTGACAGAAGCAACCTGAACAACCTAATTCGACTGAGATATCTTCTACCATCATCTCATAGTTGCTGTTACAGTTGTGGTAGAGTCCGGAGGATGTTGTCAGAAGTGCTTGGTAAAAAAGCTCTTAAGTGACTTCTGTGTGCTTTCAGTGAGAATTTTCAGTCATTCTACTTCTTACTACACCTCTAAGGGCCTATCACTTGTTATGTCTATGGAACTTGTAGAGTGGTGATGCATTGTCACAGGCTGCCCAGGAAGGTGGTGGAGTCACCATCCCTGGAGGAGTTCAAGAATTACAACCATCCTCCCCATGTGTCTGGCTTGTTGTCTTAGAGGTGCTGCTGCTGATTCAGGCTTCAGATAGGCTATCTTGAAAGGAAACAGCAAAACTGACACAATCATTATCTCGAAGTAGATGATATAGAGGTGTTGGGAGTAGTGTATTTATTCAGTTTTCTGAAGTAATAGAAATGTCCTGCAATAAAACCAAATATTTGCTCTTCAGGGACCCAAAACACTCATTTTGCAAATAAATTTTCTAAAATTCTTTTTTGTTTTTTTTTTTCCAGTGGCTCCCAAAGGAGGAGTTGTCTGCACTGTCTTTGTAAACTATTCCCACACACACAACAGTAAACAACTAATAAGACAGTTTCCCTTGCAAAGAGTAATTGAGGCTTCCTGGGAGGAGTGAACTGCTGTTGAAAAGGGCTCAGGGGGATGATTAAAAACATTCAATTGAGAGCTGGTTCAAGGGGCCAGTGGCTGCCTTGACAGCTGGAATGTGCAGGAACTCTGGTTCACTGAAAGACATCGGAGCCCACTTCTATCCTCTGGGACTTGAGGACTTACTGGTAGCTGCTCCAAGGAGAATCACAATGTTTACAGAGCTCCCTTCCCCTTGCTCAGTCAACTGGCAAAATTTGGAAACCCACATCAGAAAGATGCTCTCTGCATTAATGGGGAATAGTGCTGGAGGGGATTATAAAAAGAGCCTTTATAATAAGCAACTCAGCTTTTGATGAGAAAGGATATGTCAGAGTTGGGTGCCTTCAATCAGTTCAGTTTTAATAGCCTGGTAAGTAAGAAGGTGTCCTAGGCAACATGCAGTTTTATAGCGGTAGCAAAAATTTACTAGGGACAAATCACAAGTGGAGTACTCGTGGCTACCATTTTTAAGAATGGGAGGCATCCTAATTCATCCTTGTCTCAGTACCACTAGATGTCATTAATGAGAAGTGACTGTGTTGGCCATAGGAATTGAAGTGCATGCAGGCTGTTGCATGCTTAGTCAAAGATGCAGGATTCCCAGGGATGATGACAATGTAGAGCTGTGGAGGAGGTGGTCAAATACCAATTTAAGCATGTGTTCTCATCAGGCATGGGAAATGAGCTCAATTAAGATGGTTTCTGTAGCAGCAAGGATAGATCATACACTCAGGTAAACTATGAATCAAATTGTGGCCAATTTGTAGGGGAGGTGCTCCAGCCCTCTGATCATCTTTGTGACCCTCCTCTGGACCCTCTCCAACAGCTTCCCATCTTTCTGTACTGGGGCCCCAGAGATGGACAGAGTACTCTAGATAGATAGGGCCTCACAAGCTGGAACTAAGTGATCTCTAAGGTCTCCTCCAATCTAAGCCATTCTATGATTTGATGATACAATGAGGGAAGTTAAGCAGAGAGAAGCAGGTGTAAAGAAAGCTCGTAATAAAGCATTATTTGAGAGATTTATAGCTGGTCCTTTTGCAATGAAAGCCTAGGGGCTGGGAAGGAGCATGATTGAGACCTTAAAGTCAGTGATGGAAATGTGGTGAGAATGCTGCCTGGTGCCCTGCTTGTACCTTTTGTCCTCCATAAGCCACCTATCTCTTATGCCAGTCTCCTAGGAATACTCAGATTTTAGCTCCTTCATTCTTGACCAACAACCAAGTATTGCACTGCTATCATCAAAATGCCATACTTTCTTTCTAACACCTATTTTTCAGTCAATAAATGTAACCCACTGGCACCTACTTGAGCAGCTGACAATTTTTCATAAGATTTTTGTATGCGTGGTCAGCCTTTTTCTTATAATCTTCTGGTCCCTCAGCTGTTAAAAGTAGCTGAAAGTAGCTTGGGATAGAGCTAATGCTGAGGAGATAACTGCTGTCTTATCACGTGCATCGACTTTCACATGGCCTGAAATCTTTGAGCCTGATGTTTTTTATTAGCTAAGCATTTTGGAGGCACTGAGTTTACCAACAGGAAATGCTGAACAAAGGGCTTCCATGCAATTGGAGCTATATTCAAAAGGCATTCCCTGACCATTCCCCAACCTTGTGCACCTCTGTCCCCTACCATTGATCCATTCCATACCACTGTGTTTTGCATGCTGAAGTGCAAGCTTTCTCACGTGGCTTGTTTCAACAGCTTTTCCAAGGCAAGTTCTCACAGCTGACAGTCCTTCCTGACCCAAATCCCTTAGGCAAGATAACCACTCTCTGCTGTCTTAGAAATTTATTTCCTTGAAAAGACGCCAGATTGCTCCTCCTGCAGTAATTCTCCCACTCCTTCAACAAAGCCAGATAACGTGCCTACTGCACTCCTACCTGAAATGCTAGACACAAAGCCCATGTATGGAAATTTAGTTCAGAAACAGAAATAACTGACCTCCATTAATTGGCAGATAATCGGTTAGAATGAAGAAACAATGATTCTCCCTTGCAGGTAAGCCAACAACATGGAATTCTACATTCCTTAGTAATGGCAGGTTAACACAGCTTGAACTCATGCATCTTGAGAAGAAAAAGAACACTCTCCCTTTTCATTTTCACTCCTATTGTTGTGTATGACAAATATAGTTTTTCCTGACTAAAGGTTGGTTGCATCACTTAAATGACTTCAACTCCTTAGATGTGGAATGTTTCCAATCTGTCTTTCACTAATACCATATTTAAATGAGATTCAATAAAAATAAACACAATATCCGTACTTTGAAATAGGGAACTACAGCTGATATTAACATAGTATAGTTTGAATAAAAATTGTCTTCCTTAACTGATTTTCTACACAAACCTGCTCATCAGCACTTCTTCCAGCCAGGTAAAGATATATAATAGAGATTACATCAACCAATGCTGTGATGTATTCCAGGAGTAGTATATCCAGGACTGTTAAATAGTTGGCATGCTAAGGACTTTATTAAAGATCTCTGTTGTCAAGCTGCTTAACAATCATCCATCCAGTGTATTTGTTTTTTAACCATCTTCCTTAAGAGTAAAGATGTTGAAGAGATGGTGAGGGGTCATTGGTGCTTATAAGTAGGAAAAAAAGCTGGCCATTTTGCACCGCTCCTCACACTAAGTAAAAATGGACAAATTGCCAGGCTTGTAATTTAGTGTTCAGTTTTGAGTACGGTTAAATGAAGGTGCAAGAAATGTCTTTATCTCTCATAGACTGACTTAGTCCTGAACACTGAGGCTGGATTGTTAATGACAGAGATGGTTGGAGAGCTGCTCTAAATCTGAATGATTTTGTACTGTGTGATCACTGATCTCTGTTTCTTTCCTGGCAAATGTCAGGAATAGTTGAAGGTCAGAGCCAGCACAACATGTATAGTGATGCCAGTAGAAGCTGAAGCACATGACTTGGTATATCTTAGACTTGGGAATCCTTTCAGCTTTCTGGACCACTCACCCCTAAAACCATTTCTGCCCATGCGGTTGGAACTAGATGATCTCTAAGGTCCCTTTCAACCCAAGCCATTCAATGTCTAATGAGAAGTGTGCTTCCTCTCACGGACTGGAAAATTACTGCTGCTTTACTTCTGAATTTATTTTTTTAGTTTCATGGTTCAATAGTAAAGGGACAAAAAAGACATTCCAAGAAAGTAAGCTAAATAATTAGGTCATCCATTCACTTCTGCTGTTTCCTTTTATTCACAGATTTTACAAGAGGAAAAAAAGACACACTCTAATTAGAGTTTCTTTTGTAGGCAACTCCATTCAGTGGGTCTTTATATAACCTTTTTATTTTTTTGAGATGAGATGAGAGGGTCAAAATTATACACAGGATTTCAGAAAGTTAGTGTATGACAATTAATGTGTTTTCCAAGAAGTTTGTCAAAAGTCCTTGTTCTTAGATAAGCAAAATAATAATAATAATAATAATAAATTCAGTTCTCTATTCATTTCTCTCTTCCACACTGGAACAGGTTTTCCAGGGAGGTTGTGGATACCCCATCCCTGGAGGCATTCAAGGCCAGGCTGGATGTGGCTCTGGGCAGCCTGGTCTGGTGGTTGGTGACCCTGCACATAGCAGGGGGGTTTGAAACCAAATGATCATTGTGGTCCTTTTCAACCCAGGCCATTCTATGATTCTATTGATCAGAGCTGCCTAAAAAGATATCTAGAGGCCTGGTAGAAAACATTACCAATCTGTGGTTCTTGCTGCTTTTAGGTGTGATGCTTATAGATAAATGGTCTGTAAGGCATGATTGATGGGCAGGAGGTTACCATTGAGACCCTGTCATTGCTCACAACTGTAGCAAACAGGACTTATTTCCCAGGCTGGCAGAGAAGGCAAAAGCTGACTTGCTTCCAGCATGCTACTTGTTCAGTTTTATTGTTGGGTTGTGATGGCTGAGGAAGGACAGTTCATATGGCTCAATTATATGAAGTTTTTGAGAAGTTTTTGCTTACTATTTTAATAAGTTTCAAGGTCAACATGCAGCAATTCAATAAATAATTTAGGTCATAGTCTGACTGAGGCCTGAAGAAATTTCTCCGTACCTAGTTTCTCTGCACCTACTGTGGCATTCACTTTGTATGTATAAAACTATTTTTTATCTATCCAGTGTTCACAGAAAAAGCAAAGCATGGACACCCTGCTGGGAGGCTTAGTTATTTTCCATAGGAGATATCATCTTTCCCAAGGCTAAAAGGGAATAACTTTCTTCTGTTTCCAAAGGTGAAGCTTTACCCGTAATCATAATCACTCGACTTGATTATATTTCCATTCATTCTTAGTTTCTGGGTGAAAATGATTTTTAGTGTGACTGCTTCCAAAAATGAGCACTGTACTCTACAAAATGGTGTGAGTGAGCATCAGGATCAGTCATGCAGAAGAGTGAGAGTTGCTGTGCAGATATTCAAATAGCTTTTATTTTTATCAGCAATTAATTTTTATCAGCTGAGAAAGAATAGAGAACAGAAATAAGTTTGGGGAGGCTGCACGTAAAAACATTGGGCCAGGTTACAATCCCCTGTGCATGAATATAAATTTGAAGTAAATGCCCTAAAACTGATAGAGGGAATCTAAAGTTCAACTCCAGAAAGAATTTCTAAGGCTTTCCTATATGACAGGCTAGAACTTCCTGCTAATTCATTGGCTTATATTCAGTGAAATTTACCATTTCTTTTCAGAAGTATGTAACTCATAATTCAAATGTACGGGGAGGTAGTCATACTTGCATGTCCTTCCCACTGTTGTACTAGCCATGAATGTAGAAAATATGGGGAATCTCATCCCTAACTGCAAGGCATTTTACAATTTCAGGGGTTTAGCAGAGAGCTGTGAGTTTGCAGCAACGTTTAACTGGTAGGAAAAGATGAAGGATGTGAGGATGAAAGCATTTCACAGAGGTTCCTATGTTACAAGGTCTGGAGCTGGGACATTTATGTATTGCGGAGCACAGTAAGGGATATGAAATATATTCTTTATCTCTTTTTTGTCTAGAAGATTGAGGAAAAAAGAGACATAGGTAGAACTCAGCACAATATTCTTACAGCCAAGAGAAGAAAAATGCATCTATTTTTGGGATGTTTACTTCCCATACTAGGGTCTATTTTCTTGGAAGTGTTGTTCACTTCACAGTCTTGATTATCACATTGAAAACCAGAAATTGCAACACTCCAAACTCCCTTCTTTCTTTGTTAAATCTTCTGTGGCCTTTCTTTAAAAACAAAAATAAATAAATAAATAAATGAACCACCACCAACGACAAAAAAACATTGTTTTGGAGCCCGGAATCAGCAGCTAGAGAATTACAGAATCAAAAAGGAGCCCCAACACTATTTATTTACTATCCAACATTGGGGTTGTAACAAACTTTAAGGTACAGCGGTTCACAGGTTTCTCGTACAGGTTCCTAATTCAATTATATACCAGAAAATTCAACACCTTTGTGACAATGCATGGCACAGAGGCTGGCAGGGGCAGTAGCAAGCTCTCCACTTCAGGTTTCCTTCAGTTCTGTATAGAGTACATGCACTTATCTCATTGACCACAGGTCTTGTTTATTGCTCTTGCACAGAAAGCCTTCTAGCTTGATGTAAGTCTGGCTGTAAATAGTCCTTTTGAGGCAACAGGCAAAACACTGGCAACCTCCTGTCATTGCCAATGTGCATTCATGCCCCCAGAGGAACTTTGCCTGGGGCTGGAGATCTCCAGAAGATTTTTCCAAGTAATATTTATATTATTCCATGCACTGAAGTCATACACAAAGCCTTAATCTTCTCAATATATACCACTGTTTGAGGATTTAACTTCAAGAGCATTTTTTTACAACTTCTTTTTTCTTCTGCATCTTACAGTAGTGTAATAAGACAGTATAATGTTTCCTCCTGCTATACAGTGTCTGCAGTGACTGAGCACAAGCCCTGTAGATTGGCATGGTTGATGCCCAGAATATTAGAATCATAGAATCATAAATGGCCTGGGTTTAAAAGGACCACAGTGATCATCTAGTTTCAACCCTTCTGCCACAGGCAGGGTCGTCAACCACCAGACCAGGCTCCCCAGAGCCATATTGTTTCTTATGGCAAAGGATTGAGGCAAGAGTTTGCGTAGAAAAGAGAAAATACTAAAAGTTCCAAAGGAAACCTGTGTTCTTTCTCTAGGACCAGCAAGTTGTAGAAGGCAGCAATGTGAAATGCTTTCACTAAGAAGGAATTGTCTCTGAGATCTTTTGACAATTAACTATTCTTACTCAATTTTCCCTGACGCTGCCAGTGTTGTCTGTTAAGAGAGGAATCTGCAATTAACTGAGCCACTGACAAATGGCCTATGCAAAAACAAGTTGATGTGAGGCCATTTACCAGCAATGGTGCCCTCGTGACTTTGGGTCATTGCGTGAGCTGTTTTAACATTGGCAGTGCATTCACAGGCAGAATGCTTTAAATAAAAAGATAGGAAACTGGAAGTGGATTTTTCTGAGGGCATTTGGGATCTCTCCAGTAGGGACACTTCGTGAACCGTGATCAAAATGTTGTGCAATCAGGCATCCTTGCTGGTGGCTTCTGATCTAAGTCTGGAGGAAAGCTCTGCACGGTTCAGTACACTGACAGCAACAAACAGGAAATTCAACCTTTGTAGAATAAAAATTTTTAGAATTTTCTATTACATTTTTTAATGAAATAAGCCATTTTTGGGAGGGAAAGTGGAATTATGTTTAGGGGTGGACAGGAAATCTATGTCATTAACAGTTATATATCACCATTTGGCAGTTGTATATCTATCACATTTTTGTACTGGGTCGTTGTTCTCTAAATCAGTATCTGAGTTTACAAGAGGTTTCTCAGAGGGCAAAATGTGGATTATAGCTTCAGCATGGTGATTCTTGCTTGGAAAACAGTGACTCAGAGAAGGCCTTAATGTCACTGGAAACAAATGTCACCACATGCATAAAACTATTGAGAAAAGGGCTGATGCAGTAACCTGAAAACCCAGTGTTATGGAAGGGAGGAATCAGAAGTATAGAAGTAATCAATCTTGGTGAAAACTGGGGGAAAGCTCACTCCTTATGTCGAACACCATGCCTCAATGAAATTTCTCTGTATCAGCATTACTGGTTTAAAGACATTCCCTTATATATAGTTTTCAAAGTTTCTAGGAGATTGCCTTATAATAGGAATTATATATATAATTGGAATATGTGGGCATTTATAATTAGTGATACGTTGTTATTTTTTAAATGGGATTGTTCTATTGCCCTTGCCAGCATATTCTTAAACTCTGAGCATATGAGAGACCTGTTTGACCCAAAATTCCTTTGCTATGGATGAAGACAAGCGTACAGTGAACAGTTCACTAATGAACTGGCCACTGTGACTAAAAGTTGTCTTCTAATAAGCTGTCAAAGATATGAAATTGAAAAACATAAAAATATAAAATGTCCTTTTTCTTCTACAGAGCTCATGATAAATAAGTTTCTTTTTATATGAATGAGCAATGCTCTGTTAAAGGAAACAGCTGTAAATGCAAATTTCTTAAGAGATTCATTTTCCATTTGTTTTCAGTATGCAGAGTGCAGTGTTTGTAGGCAAAGGCAAAGAAAATTATTTCTAAATTGGATATACTGAAGAGTGCATATCTATATTCAAAGACATGTTTTGAGACATGACTTTAAATCATAAACCTTGATGATTAAGTTTTCTTGAACACAAGAAAATGATCAATCCTTGATGTTCCTCCTTCTGAAATTAAACATTAATAACACTATAAGTAAATGACCACTTGTGGAGTGTGAAAAGCATTTTGTTTGAGAGGTATTTTGTTCACCATCTCCAAAAGCATGTAAGCGTGAACTTCAGTCCATCTTCGATGAACAACTCAAAGTCATCTGCCAAGACTGAGCAGTCAAGTGCATAAATACCTCAATATGCAGCTCCTGCAAGCTGCCCCATTCCTTTTCACAAGCAGAGCAGTTCTTGGAGAGACTCAAAAACTCCCACGTCCTTACAGATTTCAGAGGGTAGCCCTAGAAGGAAACTTCAACAGCTCTGAATCATAGAATTTACTGAGTTGGAAGGGACCTTTAAAGACCATCTGGTCCCACTCCCTGCAATGAACAGGGGCACCCACAGCTCCATCAGTGCTGTTGCAATAGTCTCTGTTAGTAAACATACGTAGCATGCCACAAAAGTCTTTTGAAGCAGCAGTTCTGTGATTCATCCTATTCTCACTCCAGTTCTAATAAACTCAAACTCTCGAATCATAAAAGTAGCCTTAAGAGAGACTTTGGGGTATAAAACTAATGAGAGCAATTAGGAATTGGAAACGTCATTAGCAACTATATTGTAAAGGCAGAAAAAAGTAAAGTGGAGGGTTTTACAGCATGTTAAAAAATTGCAGCTTCTCTCTTATTTTGATTTTTCCTTCACTTACATTCTAGTAAAGGATAAGTTTAGACTTCAAAAGGACAATATCTAGCCTCCAGAAATACTTTAAATGCCCATCACATAATTGTTTTTCACCATGCTTCTTCTTATAAAGGTGAAACAAAGACCTGGTGTTTGAATATTGGGATAGTCTAAGGTAGACATAACACTACTGAAGGCAGAAATGTAAAGAAATCAGGAACATTTAACACAGTGCTGCTTGGTGGAAAGGAATAGGACCCTTGATCAAGGGGGCCTGGAGATACAGCTGAATAATAAGAAATGATTCCCACTGCCAGCTTGAGAAAAGTTATCATCCCTCAAATCGCATTATGGCTGAATGTGAAGCTGAGAGTGTGTTTTCTTTCCTTATAGTCCCTGGGGACAATATATTCCAGGTATCTGATAAAGAGCATTTCCTCTGCTGGAGAACTGCTGAAAGCTTACAACACAAGACTGAACGAATCTTATCATCAAATAATAGCCTTGGCCTTTTTCATCTTTCAAAGCATAGCTTTTCACAGTAAAGGGTACAGATCCACTTCTTTCATCAGCACTAATGGCAACTCCATTTTAATGATCCAATAAGAAAAGGGTCTGGAGAAGTTATTCAGACACCCATAGCTATTTGACCTTCTACTCTTTATTCTATAGCAAGAAAACTGTTGTGGGTAGGATGGAGAGAAATTGGCTTCGGGGAGTTGATATGTTTTTTCTGATGTCAGCAGTGCTTTTGCCACAAAAAGAAAAAGCTCTACAGGATACGTGTAGTGAATGGAAACAACAGCTCATTAATTGCAAAACAGGATTCCAGGGACACTTGGAGTGTCATTGTTTTGTTAGCATTTTAACATGTACAGTCAAATTTGATGTGCTATTAGTGTTTCACACACTTGCTCATGCTTCTAAAATTAAAAAGTTCATTAGGAGAACTGCACCTGCATGCTGAAGCTAATAGTCCAAACATATGGATACAGGCTGGTTCATTAGTGTTCACCCTGCCTTCTCCTAGATAATTCTCTTAAAGCAGACAAGATGGGACAAATTTTGTTGCTGTAAATTATGTACTTCTTTCAAAGTATTTCAACTCAAATATCATGAGGAAGACAAGCTTAATCTAAAAAATGCAGTTAGTAACTGCAATATTTTATGTTCATGTAAACTACATATTTCTACACTTGATCAAGAATTTCACATGCAGGGGAAGCACACAGTTTCAGACTGACTTTTTTATACTTGTAGCAATGATAAGATTCAAGACTACTAAAATACATATGGCAAGGATAATATGTATGCATCCCTTATTTGAAGCCAATGTCTCTTATTGAGACCAATTTCTGTGACCATAGGAAAATTGCAAAAAAAAAACCAAAACATTCCCATTGGTCTTTGAAATACCCAGGCCTTACTGATCATAATAATGCCCATTATCTTCAACAAGATTTGTATCATTTTCTTGGTTCAAAGAAAGTGGCAGGTAGACATCCCTGAATTGCAACTGCCTGCTCCTTTAAAGTAAAAGTGTATTTCTTTCCAGCAGTGTTGCTGCTGTTCCTTACTATAATTATCAAAAAGTTGATTCAGGTCATGCCTAGCTCATGAAGGGATTACTGACTACATTCCATCAGCTCAAATGAGGTTTGAGGTGGATTCTCTGCCAAAGAATAGATGGATCATGAGCTTCAGAAAGACTTTCTTTTGCAGTTCAAGTTGAACGTGTAGGCGTGCTTACAGACACAGTAACCCAACTAAGGGTTTACCTAGATTAGGTTTACCTGGATTCTGGGCCATATATAGTAAGTGCTGATGGAAAGGCTAAAAAACCAAGTATGAACTTTCTTGTGGTCAGAATAGTCCTAGGAAACAATAGAAGTGATATGAATTTTGTACTAATTTGTTAGAATCCAAATGGCTCACACCAAAGATGTAAGGAAGAGATAGCTTCTGAAATGTGCAGTGCTGCTTGGCACCTTACTGAAGACATAAATTCTTCCTCGTGGCACTCAGACACCCTGGGTAAAGTCATGTAGACTGCTGACCAGGGCTCCCAAAGCATTTTACAGAAGATGTGAGGTCATAGAATAGCTTAGAAAAGTCTACTAAAAGTGCTTCACTCATAAAAATCATCACTTATAATTCTCCTTCTTTTGTTGGAGCAGAGGTGCAGCCAAGGGTACATCTTCAGCTGAGTGAAGCTTTCTAGTCTACCAGAGTTTGAAAGCTATCAAAGCTTTCAAATATAAGAGCATCTCTCTTCCTCCCCAATGTTCAATTCCAGCATCCAGTGCAGTAAAAAGTTTCCTCCTCCTTGTTAATAAATCTGTCCCCAGAAGGGAGCTCACCAGTCATCCTTGCCCACACAAGATTTTCTTGTTCTTGAGATTCATGTACTGCTCATTTAATTCTCCTTAAGTCTATCTGGTGAATTTAGAGCAAAGTCTATGATTACACTGTGTTGAAATATTGCTTGCTAAGCCATGAGAAGGAAGGAAAAAGAAGGATGGCATGTGCCTCCTACATTGATCTTGTAGAAGCATTACTGTGAATGATAACAAAGAGCATAAATCCTAGGAACATGAGGGCTTGTAATGTATAAGAATCAATATTTACTCCAGGAGTCATAATGGGGTTTTCTGGATGAGTAACTGCAGTATATATAATGCTGTCCATGATACAAAATTACTCAAGAATCTGTATTAAACTAGAGAAAATTTGCTAGGAGAGACAGTAAGATTAAAGATGGAAAACAAATTGGAGAACAAGTGAACTAAGGAAGTGGAAAAGACCTTTAGCACAAATCAGCAGCTGCAAAGGAAAGACAACAAAGACAAATGGGACAATAAGAAGCACAGCTCTGAGGGAGCTTTTTGGGAGAAAAAAAAAGAATACACTCTCAAAAAAAATACCCAACAACCTTTATAGCAGAGGTTCTCTTCAGATTTGAGCAGGGAAGTGGGAAACATGAATACTCATTAGACTACTGGACCAAGATACCAGGCTGAGTGCAAGTAATAGCTGCTGAAAGAGACTGGAAACTAGCTAACCTCCGTGAGGAATATACTGAAGTCATAATCACTATACATAGTGATTTTATTGTCTTCTTCAATTAACATGTTTAAGTTTTGGTGAAGTGCCCAGAAATTCTGCAATTTAATGAGATGATTTTTTTCCCCTACTCAGATGACTGCCTGCAGTATCTATTCTTTAGGGATAGTTACATACTTTTCCTTTTTTTAGTATTATTATTTTAAGGAGGAGGAGGAGGAGCATTGGATCTCAGCTAAAGAGAAGGTCTTGCAGAACAGAATCATTGTCCTACGTGTCCTTGAGCACATTTAGTTATTTATTTTGCTTTCATTCTCCTTCTCTTTAAGCTGACACATTGCAGACTCTTTTGGGTTTCAGAAGTACACAGCTTTAACCAAGGAAATATTGTGGAAGATATTTTCTTTGCTTGCTTCTTCTGAAGATGACACTCAATTTTCTAGCCTTGTACTTTCTGTCACTTCTGCCAGAGACCCAAACAAACAAGAGAAGTTTATATTCCAAATAACACACGGTGAACAGTAGGATTGTCTTGTCTGAAGAGATCTCTCTATCATTTTTTCACTCTAGTGTATGACCATAATAATATGGCCCTATGCTACTGATGTTTCATTTTTCAATTTTATCCTCAGTTCTGTATTCCTAACACCTGCACCACAGTTATTGCAGAACAGGACTTTTTTCTTGTTTCAACTCTCTACACTTATCAAAAAGCTCTTCTGTAGCTGTTTTCATTTCCTAAAAGTAAGCCCTGGGTCTTTGCTTGAACCTCCATCTAATAGAAGACTTCCATCTAGGTGGAAATACAGTTCATACCCTAGAATACAAAGGTAGGTCAGTTTGGTAATTCTACATAGTCAGAGAATCATAGAATGGCTTGGGTTGGAAGGGACCTCAAGGATCATCAAGCTCCAACCACCCTGCAGCAGGCAGGGCCACCAACCTCCATATGTAATACTAGACCAGGCTGTCTTTCTATAATACATATAATCCACCTTTATCTTTCTGTCTCAAAGTTCAGGAAGTTTCGTAAGGCACTACAAAGAGGATATCTAAAATTTCTACGATTATATGCTGCATGTGCTCCATGGATTTGGGCCACCCGTTGTTAATTGGTGCAGCTGCACTGACTTTGGTTGAACACCAAGAGAAAATCAGATCCTTTTATTTCCAGAGTTACTCATGTTGAAGCTAGACTGATGTCTTGATTTCAATGGGTGTGTGTTAATTTGCTAACTGCATTTAATGACCCCAGCAGCTCCTGAACATGCACAAAGAATCCTGAATGAGGAATTCACACTGTCACTCTCAGTGGAGGTTTGTACCGCCTCTAATGACTATGTCCTAATTAACTCTTGCAATTATAACCAAAGTTTTGACACCCCCATGATGTATAACAAGTTTTAGGTTGAGCCAAAAGTACACAGTGTTCTTTCTTTGAAACTGGGAGAGTCTGTAGATGCATTATGAATGAGAATTTCTATTACAGTCCAGGATGATTCTGCTTAGGACAATCTTCTATTTCTATGAAAGATGATCTTGTGAATATCAGCTTGCACTTTCTACGTAACTAAAAAATGTCCACATCTTTTATTGACAAGACACCAAAATATCTGCGTTATGAGTGGGTGGATTGTTAAAGGGTTTTTGAAGATGTTCTGAGCTCTTTTTCATCCAGTATTTCTGAGACTCTCTTGTTTAATAATGCAAATATGGAAGCTGTGGAACAAAAGTGTGTTTAGAAAAGCTCACAGTTTTATTTGATCATTTCACTCTTGCCACATGAATGAGTCAAGGCTTATTCTAACTCTTGAGTATTAAACATAATTACCTTAGTGCCAAATCTTATTCTGATGATACAAACATACTCTGTATAGTCTATAAATATCCTTCCTGATACTTTGATCAATACCGTTTATTGATTTACTGAACAAATCAGAAGGTTATATTTCTTTGTAAACTTCCACAGCTGCTGAATTATCCTGAATATTGTCCAATCTTAAAGAGGGTAAAATGTCCACAGAGCCAAGACTTCAGTCTGTTTCATGTGGATATAATACCTATGAAATCTTCTCTGCCCATTCTGGGCTTATCACTCCATCCCTTCCTGTATGCTTGACTACTTTTATGAAATGCTTTTAATCTTAGAAGAATACACTGGCTATGGCAATCTGTTCTTTCCCTGGTAATTAGTGCCCTTCAGGTATTGTCTGGCAACATCCATATCTTCTAACATCCCTCACAAGTAAGTAGTGTGTCAGAGACTTACTCCACTGTTGGGAAATCCATTTGGGATGACAGTGCTCCCTCTCATTCTTTGCTCTCTGTGGTTACTCGAGCTGCCTGTAAGCTGAGCTGGAGCATTGGGCACTGTGCCAGTTGATGGAGACACTGCCAACCCTCCAGAAGCTTATTGTGATATTCATTTCATGCACTGCTGCCAGAGAATAACCAGCAGGAGGAGATTATGGATCAGACATGCTACTTATCTAGTCGTTAAAGGACAGACTGCATGAGGCTTTGACAGTTTTCTTGTGAAGAGTTCTGTCAGCTGGGTACACTCAGAAATCTCCACACCAAGAAAAAGCAAAAGCAACTGAATGCAAATGCATGATTTATGTGAAGCAATAGCACTGGTTTTCTATGCTACCTCTACTGAAGGCAGGGCAGTCTATAGCAGATGCAGTATGAGGTGAAAGCACCACCACCTCTGCTGGAATTAGGGTTACTCATCCTCGGATGGATACTGAGGACTGAATTTCCTCCTCCACAAGAAATCAGGATCTAAGAAAGGCCCTTCCTGCATGTAACTGACTGGATCCAGAAGCTGGTGGTGCCTTCTTCGCCAACCTCCTTCTAGAAATCAGGAAGCTTTTTAGGGACAGAAATCTCCTGGCTCCACTGCCCAACTTATCTGCCCTTTCTGATCCCTGTCAGCATTCCTCACTGCCTCTGGGTTTCAATAATTGATTTATTCTTCTGTTGTTCAAACACTTTCATTTGTAATGACTTCCACCTTTTTGCATTAAAGATAATTAATAAATGCAGGATGTTCCACATCAATGTATGAAGGTCACCCTTCCTGCCTCACCAGGGAGCTTCAGCATAATTTTGGAAGAATTTGTACGTTGGAAGAGATTCTGTTAATCTATGTCCTGGTTTCAGCTGAGGTGGTGCTGAGCTGCCTGCCAGGTTAAACCACAGCAGTCCTTCACAGAACAAAGTCCTTTGTGGTGGGGCTTCCCCCGCTACAGTTCAGTGCACCATCAAAAAAAAACAAACCAAAACAAAACAAAACAAATTTAGCTGAACTGGAAGAGCAGTGGTTTGGGATCTGCTTGAACAGAATTCCTGGAAGAGAAGATGTCTCCCAGCATGAGTAAGGCTTTGAGGTCAATCCAGCTAAAGTAACGTGGCACTCGTACCATTGAAGGGCATGGTTTAGTGGGCATAGTAGTGATGGGTTGATGATTGGACTTGGTGATCTTAGAGGTCTTTTCCAACCTTAATGATTCTGTGACTCTAACATGAACTCCTGAAATATGAACACTTCTTGCAGAACCATCATCTCGTCACCCAAATTCTCAAAGAGAGGTTAAGGTAGAATATCAGACAAAGGTTCTTCATCAAGATGGTGTTGGGCATGGAACAGTCTCCCACTGGCAGTGGATATGGCACAGAGCTTGCCAGAGTTCAGGAAGCAGACAGCACTCTCAGACATTTGCTCTGATTTTTGGGGGGTCCTGTGTGGAACCAGGAGTTGGACTCTATGAGCCTTATGGGTACCCTACAACTACGGTTATCCTGTGATTCTATAAAAGTCACAAAATCATGTGAATCAAATTACAGGAAAACCTTAAAAAGAACAGCAATAATTGATTGCCATGTTTCTGCAGACTTATAAAACTGTATCCCATGATTATAGCTTGAGCTTTTGTAAACATAGTTGCATCCATGAGTCCTTATGATAAGTACTATAAAATGAGCTCCTATTGACTTTCACTTTAGTAGGGAATAGATTCAGATCTCCTTTCGTAACCAGATGGCTCTCTTCCACTGAGTTTTATTTTCCACCAGAACTGTTGTGTGAAAAACTTCTGTGGTTGCTGTTTATCCTCTGATTCAGCCACAAAACAATAATGCTTTGCCTTATAAGAGGCCTTTTCTCCAGAACCACGGAGGAACTTCACTATGTTCTTGCAACAGATATCACTGAGCATGTATTTCTTGAAGTTTGCTGTAAATGATCTCTTAATTTACTTCTACCTCAGACACAATTCCACATGCTAAAGATGGAACCCAGTATACCTCTTGACCAGAAAAGTTCTGCCAGATAACATTTCATGACCTGCAGTACTATTTCAGCACAACTATTGTAATCTGAATGAAGATCATCTTGAAGATCACTTCATGAAAGAACTACATAGCATGATTTTCACTAAGTTGATCATAGCTACATTTAAGGAGTTTAACTCCTGGTTAAGCCAGTTGTCAAGATTGCCATTAAAATATCAATAAAAAATTATTTTAGCTGAAAATAGGTGGAAAGGGAGAGATAGTTCTTTCTGATCATTTTTTTCTGCAGACCGGAAAAGGAGCTTAAAAATATTAAAGTTAGAATTCAGAGTAATTTGAGGTGGGACAAATCTGCACCTATATGTATTTCGACAAAGTTGCTGGCTGGTTATTGCTGTATTTGAGAAATTTTCTCTGGGTATGCACACACAATCCAATGATATACTCTGAAGGGCATCAGGGGACGCTTTCTGTATTTTCTGAGGACTGTTCTGAAAAGAGAAGCTATGAAAAAGGTAGCAGGAGATACAGTCCTGGTAGAGTTAAAAGACTGAAAGTGAATGGTAGGAGTAGATGAGCAGCTTTCATAACACAGGGAACTATCAAAAAGGACACTGTAGGAAACTAGGCTGCTGAGCACATTCACTAGTGACCTACAAAATGTATTAGCAGTGAGAATGATAAAATTTACTGTTGATATAAAGCTATTCCAGAGCAATAAGGACAAGGACCAATTGTAAAGAATTTGAAAAAGACTTTACAAGACTGAGTGAGAAATAAAATCACAGAGTGAATTCACTGTGGATAGATGTAAAGTGAAGGGGAACATAAATGTGAAGGTGAATACTGGAAAATAAATCCAATGGGCTCTCATCTAACCATTATGACTCAAGTGAGAGCTTGGCATTACAGCATCAGTTCTATGAAAGCATCAGCTCAAAGCTCAACAGTAATACAAAAATGCTAAATCAAATGCTAAGAAACATTAGGAATGAAGCAGAAAGTAAAATAGATCATTATGACACTAAGTAAATTCATGGTTCTCCCACACTGAATGCCATAAGACTTTCTGCTGCTCAGTATGCAAAACTGATATATTATAAATAGAATAGCTACCAAGAAGAGAAATTAGGGCAATTAAAGGCATGGAGAGGCTTCCATGCGAAGCACAATTGTGTTGACACAGTCTCTTTATCTCAGCAAGAAGATGAGTGCAGGGATTGTACAGAGGACTGTAGAACAAGGAGTACTGTAACGAAGAGCAGTAGGAAATAACTTTTAATTTCTCATCCAATTCCGTGAGTATTCTAGTAGATGCTTCAGCAGGAGTGGATGTTTTTCTACAGTAGTCAAACTGGATAGTAGAAATTCAGGCCCAAGTAAGAAGGTATCTATCAGGAATAATTAAATTAGCTCAGAGAACCATTGCCTCCGTGAGAATATGGGTTGTGTGTGGAATATGGGTTGATATTTTTCCCTCTACCTCACTTTTTGTGGCTCAGACATGGCTAAAAACTTCTGGGCCTGGGGAAGCCCTAGTGAAAGGCCAGCAGACCAACATCAAATGTACTCAGTAGACTTTTTGGGTCACTGGTGGAGCTGCTGGTTTAACTACAGCTCTCAGAAACAGCAGAAAATGGCATGTACCTGCATGCTCCTGACCTCTGTGAGCTGGAGAGGGTCCAGCAAGCACCACATTCAGCATCCAAAGAAGGTCAGTGTAAAAGTAGCCTTTGCTCCTCTTGACATACGCTTTGGATTGAGATCTGCAGGCAGGCAGTCAATTTCTCGTTGTGAATTTCTTGGTATCATTTGTATGTATTGAAGATAGAAGAATTCCTTGCTGAGTTTCTGAAATTTGCTGTACAGGGGTTGGCTGACAAGTTGCGTGCAAGGCACCTCTCCAGTGTCTCTCTTATGTAGTTACAGCCTCAGAAGAGAACATATACTGCTCATACTGGAAATCATTTCTTCATTCATTCATATGAGAATACTACCAACAATAAATCAGGTCAGATGTGACCTTGTTCAGCTGAATGTTTCCAAGGACAGCAAGGATCTCAGCTACACTCAGCTGGACACCTTACCCCAAATCAACTTTTTCTTTCCTGACATTTACATCCATCCAGTTCTGCAGTCTGTTTAGCTCCCTCTGAATGACAGTTCTGTCCTCAGTTATCAGCCACTCACCCCAGTTTGGTATTTTTCACAAACTTGCTGAGAACCCATTCCATCTCATTATCCAGGTAGTTAACATAAAAATGGAAAACAGTATCGGCCCCAATATCAATCCCTGACATACAATTAAATCTTGAAAATAGATACGATGGAGTGCTGGGAATGAGCACAAGGCCTTATTTGAGTGTTTGGTGGGATTTTCCAGGAAGACACGGCACAACAGGCATGACAAACCAAAGTCTGTGGGTCATGCTTGGTAAGAGGAGAGAGGAAGAAAGGAATGAGATGCAAATGTAAACTTTCATAGCATGCATATTTGTAGTTGCTCCTCAGGTTTAAATAATTCAGCACCCATCTCAGTCTAGAAATCAGAAAACCAATATTCCTTCTTCCAGTGAGAAAATAGAGACAGATCCTGGGAGTTTCTGTGTTACCACATTAAACATAGAACAATATCCATCAAGGGACAACTTCAGCCCAGATCCCCCATAGTGCCAATTTACAGACATACATATCTCTTTAGAGGGCAGGCACTTTTCTTCTCTCCAAACTCCAACTTTGACTGCTGGTGATGGCTGCAGACTTTTAAGATCTTTACATTGATGGTTGACTCTTAAAATCATAGAATCGTTTGAATTGAAAGGGACCCTTATAAGTCATCTAGACCAACCTCCCTGCAATGAATGGGGACACCTACAGCTTGATCAGGTGCTCAGAGCCCCATCCAGCCTGACCTGAATGTCTCAGAGTTTGGGCATCCACCACCTCTCCAGGCCAACTGGCTGCATACAACATTAGCTCTTCTGTAAGTGTTCATTCCCACACATTTAAGCTAATAGGAAGAGCAGCTTGTGCATAAGCTTCTATTGCTTTCGGCAGGCTAAGCAGAATCAAGAGCAATAATTATTTTATTTAACTATTCATTAACATAGAATTAAGCCCCTTTCAATCAGTGGTCTTTGTCAGATATTTAAAGATATATACAGAAACAAGGTAAATTTGGTTCTTCTTCCAGGAGTCCAATCCTGGCTTTTGATAATTCATGAATTTTGAGTGCTTAAAATCTTTTCATTGTATTTAATAATCCTCAGTGAGTTTCCTTTTTAGGGCTCCTATAGATTTTGAAGTCTGCAGACTTCTAACATTCAGCAAGCAATTCTGCAGATTGCCCTAATGCTGGTGGGAAGACCAACATTCACTCATTCCTATTTTAATATTCCAGAGAATTTCCCCTTCTGTCCTTTTATATTAACTGAACAGTCCAAGTTATCTGATGCAATTGTTCCTTGTACAGGTGTACTGCAGACATCACCCCTGTTTTTTGGTCTTGGAGTTTGTGAGAGGTTTCCTACCTTCCTTGATGGAGAGCTTAACTATGATTTCATTGCATCTCCACTGATCTGTGGCCGTGTGTCCACCTCTGGCCTAAGGCAAGTGTACAGCACCACTAGTTTAGCTTTGTTTTTTAATTAATGTTTATGAAATAGCAAAGGGTAGTGATGATTGTGGTGGTGGTGGTTTTTTGTTGTTATTGTTGGCTTTTTAAAATTATTTTAAATTAAGGTTGAGAACACCAATCAATTTGCAAACTGGCAGCTAGACCTTATTTTCTGGGCATGCATGACAGCCCCCATTTTTCTCCTGGAATACTCTTTCACCCCTTCAGAAACTAAAAATTAGGTTCAGATTTTTTTTCTCTCTATTGATTCATTTAAGCAGCTTAACTAGCACTGGAAGCAATGAGAGCCATGAGAGCTGGTAGATGCCCTATCCCTGCAGACACCCAAGGTCAGGCAGAACGGGGCTTTGAGCAGCTGATGGAGCTGTGGGTGTCTCTGTTCACTGCAGAGGGGGTTGGACTGGATGTCCTTTAAGAGTCCCTTACAACTCAAACCATTCTATGATTCTATGAAAGATAGATCCAAGTTTATTTTAGTGTTTGAGTACATAGTGGAATTTCTTTGCATTACAAGATTAGCATTAGATGAACAAGTTGCAAAGTAAGGGAGAAACAGTTTAACCTCATGAACACAAAAGCAGAAATCCCAAATACCTTAATTAGAACTATTTTAAATAGGGAAACTTATATCTGATGTCTCATAGAAATAGTCCAGTGAATTACAGTTCTGAATATTTTTAAGGTAGATGATGCAGTAGTGCTAAATTGAACAATTTCTTAGATTCTTGCAAGAAATTCTCGGAATGTTTATTTTTTGGGCTGCTAATTCTGCACAAGTTGATGATTTTTGTGAGATTTTAACATTCTTTATTTTATTTCATCTTTATTATTTTAGCAGAGATTCTCTTGACAACCTACATATACACATATGTGTTTGACGTGGTGAAGTTTTTGTTAATCCCCGAGAACCAAAAAAAGTCTTCAAAGTTTGGGCTTACTTACATGCATATTTACAAGACACAGTAACATTCATCTGTAGGCACTGAAAATCAGTTCTCATCCTACACAGAGGAAAAAATCCTTCCTCCAGTTCGATGAATGATGACAGGAGAGTCCTGGAGGTACCTCAAACTTAGCATCGCAATCTGTGGATATATAGAAAAAAAAAAGATGAAGTTAACAAAGAAAATAGCAATCAAATAGGGAGCAGGTCTGGGGGCAGCAAAAAAATATGGATATTATGACATAAGAATCTGACATTTTTCCCTGGCCAGCCTACACATAGCAGCAGTTTTCAGCCCTCATTGGAAAAGATAACCCAAAGCTTTTCCTTGTCTTGAACCGGATCCCCAGACAAAAGGAAGAGTGCTTTAAGTGGTCTTTCCTTATCCATAATAGAACCTGTTCATGACGCCCATCTCGAACGCACTGTCTGTATGAGCAGGGCACACTGGCTGTGGTGTTGGGAGCAAAAATAGAAATCATGATTGAGTTGTTGTTTTTTTTTTATTTTTTTTTTATTATTATTTTATTTTATTTATTTATTTATTGTGGGATTTAATCCAGTAGAAGAGAAGTACTGAGGGTCAGGTTCTCACATTCTTTAAGAAACACTGCACAATCCTATTCTGTAGCAAACCCCTTCTATCCTAAAAATGAAGGTCAAGCTCTGACATCAAAGCTTCTTCAATGAGCTAAAGGAGCTGAAGTGATTCCTTTGTTGTTTTTTTGTGTTCTATTGGGAAAAAAAAAAAAAAGAGAGAGAGAGAGAGAGAGCAAGAGATCCTGAGATTTCTCCCAGTTTCATTACTGAGGCTTCCTAGTTACTGTTATTTACAGTTGCAGTTATTAAATGGGATGAGTATGATCCTATACTTGATGGAAGTCAGCACAACCCACAACATTTCTAAAATGGGGAGCATTTCTGTTGCCTTCAAGGCCAGAACATGCATCAATTAGTCTCTCCAACTTCTAAGGCTTGAGTTACTGAGAAGTCCCATCTGGCAATCTTTGCAATACACCAAACATCCAGTGGGGGTAAAAAGGTCTGTAGCCTTACCTACATGCTTTACAATGCAAGTATTGTTCATACCAACTAGACATTTGGAAGAGCTTATGACCAGCCTTTAAAATCTGAGCTTCCTTTAAATAACAGAAGAGGTTGGTCCACCCATTCTGGCTGTGGATCATGGAGACACAACCAGCACAGAGCTCCTCAAACCCTGGTAGGCTATGGGATACACAATTTTTTTCTTTCTCTCAGTTATAGTAATGTATCTTGTAGAAGATGAAACAAAGAACCCCATCACTGTAAATTCTTTCCTGGCAATGGTCAGTCACTGCAAGCCCACAGCCACTCATCAGCAGCTTTTCATATATTTTGTTCCTATAGTTTGGCTGATTCACTATTCATCAGAAGCAATGGAAAACAATCGATTTGCACTTCAGTGTTCCTTTTCCTCCTGAGAGGTGTCAGAGGGCAGTTATCAGCCAAACTCTTTGGCATTGCTGGACTTGACTCCGGTCTGACTTGCCTGTGATAGCATGTCTGCTTGCAACAAACAACTCATTCTGATTTCTTTTTATCTGGATTAAATGGTTTAAATCCAGCTTTCCTATTGCCTGACTTCAGAGAATGTATTTAGAGCAAGCCAATGTAATCTGTATCTAGTAGTTCATCCAAGCTAAAGACTACCACTGCAATTTAGGTGATATCCCTACTAGATCTCAGTGCAACCCAAGGCAGAATTCACTCCTGTTGTCTCTCTGAGATTGTTTATCAACACAGTGTGAGAACAGAGCCCCATCCCACCTTCGGAGCTGATGCTAACTAGTAAAGATGTTCCTACTCCTTCTCCCCAACCCCCTCAACATCCCTTAATTTTATGCAGACTAAGTTCTACTTTGAGTACTTATATGGTCCCTGCTGAGAGATAGATTCATTGTGCTGAATCTGACAGAAATTTTTAGTGCTCTTAAAAGACAGTGCCAGCTGGAATATTCACTCTGTGTGTCCAGCAAGCAGCATTTTCCATTTAAGTCAAATCCTCTTGGCTACAGCAAGTGCTGCAGGAACCCACATGCTCGTGCAAATGAGAAATGAGGCAGATTGGGAACGTGAGGATTGGAAATGCAAATTTGAGAATAAGAAATGAAATCGATACATGGCTCCAGATATTAGTCAGGTCACCATCTCTCAACTGGGTGATGTTATATGCATAAGCATAGAATCATAGAATTGTTTGAGTTGGAAAGGACCCTTAAAGATCATCTAGTCCAACTGCCCTGCAATGAACAGGGGCAACCACAGCCAGATGTGATCTGTGCAGGCGGGCATTGTAAGCTGTATTCTTTCCTTTACCAGGCAACTGAATTTCTTGGTGCAGACTCATGTATTTCCAATAGTATCTATGAAAACAATCATGTTTTGGAAAACATTTTGGAGCAATATATTAGAGGCTTTCTGAACATAATAGTCAGCCAATTCTGAGTTGTTGACAGAAATAACTAATTACATCATTTGCATCTATCTCTAATTCATAGGTTGTCGTTTCCTATTTTAGAAAATCAAAAGTCTTGGTGATGTAGAGCCAGAATTGTTGCTGGAGATGCTTACTTATGCCAAATAAGAACATGGCATGCAGATTTTCTTGGGCTTTTAGGGCTTTTTAAATGGTTTTGGCTTCCTGATTAAAATATGTTATGTCAAAGAACAACCTGGGAGTGAAATAGACCACTACTTACAGTCATACTTAGGCATAGCATGCCATCACTTTCATGTGAATGCAAAGAACCTAGAAAATGCACAATACAATGAAGTTTGGTATTCACTGTTGGAGCTGATGACCCACATAGACAAAACTGAAATTCAGGGCAATGATGCTGATGGCTGAGCTATTTCTTCAGCATAGACTAGTTATATCTGAGACAGACAGACAGACGCTGTTCTAGTTCTGCAGAATAGATGCCACTGAAGAGCTAGGTCCTAGTTTTCCCCAGTTTGTAGAATTATAGTTATTCAGGTTGGAAACACCACAAAGATCATCAACACATCAACCCAAGTTGTGCATCCTTCTGAGAGTCCCAATACAGCAGAGATCAGAGCCAGCTTGAGCAAGGCACAGCAAAGCCAGTGGGATGACTGTACGCTTGTAGCTTTAAGGTACCTGAGAATTTCATTTATACCTCTTGGTGGGCTTCTGCCCATGGTCTACCTCAGCTTCTGAAATGCAAACTGAAATGCAAAATATTAGCATACCTGCATTGTGCAAGGGTGCTTCACTCATGCACTTGCTGTCAAGACTGTGCCTTTTTTGTGTCTCCACCACAGTTGAAATCAGCTCCAAGGAACAGTTTGCAAGGGAATACAGAACAAGACTTCAGTGTTCTTGTGGTTGTTTATTTTTTGAAATATGGCCAATAGCATTGCTATCTAATTGCAAAATCTAATCATAGAACCATTAAGGTTGGAAAAGACCTCTAAGATCACCAAGTCCAACCACCAACCCATCCCACCATGCCCATAGCCACGTCTCTCAGTGCCACATCTCCACGGTTCTTGAGCAGGGATGGTGACTCCATCACTTCCTTGAGCAGCTTGTGCCAATGCCTGATCACTCTTTCAGAAAAGTTTTTCCTAATATCTGAGCTGAACCTCTATTGGTGCAAGTTAAGGACATTACCTCTTGTCCTCTGCAAACTTTCTAAGGGAGCATTCAATTATGTCATCCAGATCATTGTAGAACCACAGAGTCATAGAATCATTAATGTTTGAAAAGACCGCTAAGATCATCTAGTCCAAATGCAACCCCAGTTGCAGAAAAGGAAGAATCTTACCCCCTGCTCTACTCACTGCTCCACAGCACTTCAAATAACCCCATGTATTTGCAGGGAGTTTTGCAGGAGAGAAGTACTGGGATGGCACAAGGTATTATTTCATTCTGAAGATGCATTTTGCCTGATCTCAACTTTTCAGGTTCTTGCTGAATGTCTCCTCCTTGCAAGCAGGAGGAAAGAGTTAACATTTCATTACTACTTTTCAGCCTCAGCAGAACACTATTTAACAGGACACTAACAGCAGGGCATTAAAAGAAAAAGGCTCATCACTTCCTTCCTTTAACCTTTAAAGGGAGTTTCGTTTTTCCAGAAACTCTGCTTATGCTTCGTAATTTGAACTGCCTATTAGGAAACTGACATTTTAAAACTCATTCAGGTTTCTGATCAAAGGTGCTGGTGGCTGAAAGAACCTATGTCACTAAGCCCTCTCCCTGACTCAGCTGGTGTTATTTGCTTGCATCTCAGCAGATTATTCTCTCTTGGTTTTCTCACTGATCTGTCTCATTCCTCATTTTAGTACCTTTTCCAGCCAAGGGCACACAAGTCATCTCTCTCTTATTTCCACAGAAAAAAAATGAGAATGGACACTCTCAGGAACATCACTGTGTTTGTACTCTTCAGCTCCATGTGCTTTTGTGATAGTGCATTAGCAAGAAGCTTGAGGACTTTTGGAAGAGTCTTCTATTCGCACCTCTGTCTACCTAAACACTTCATAAACAAACAATTTTGGCTTACATATATCAGATTTTAAAATTAGACTCAGATTTTAAAATTAACCATTGGCCACTGTAACATTCCTCCTGATTTATACTCATGGAAGTGAAGCTTGGATTCACTCTGGAGCGATAGATCTCCACTGATAACTCTACTGAAAAATCTAAACTTTTACCTTAGCTATTTCCTTGTAAGTGTGGGTTCACCCTCCAGGTGAAAGTGGAATGTATTTGGATTTGAGCTAGAGGGTTCAGAACAGAACCTAATAGTCTTCCTGCATGATTCTGGTTATCTACTGATGGGATCAGTATAGTTCCCCTTTACTTCAACAGAACCAAGAATTCAGCTGACATAACATTGGTATACATATTTCTTTCTTTTTTTTTTTTTTCTGAAAAGAGAAATTATCACTCAGAGAACATCAATTATTACAAACAGTAAAGCTACAAGTCTAAATATATTTACTCTCATATAAATCAAAGTGGGTATGTATGCTAATTTGCCAATGGTATTCAATGCCGAAGAGGGCTGAGAGTTGCTCAGCCCTCCATTACACTGCTTTTTCACTAGGATCCCCAGGGATTAAGTCCAGATCTCTAAAATGCTGAGCTTCTTAGATCCTCCCTCCCTCAGTTATCAGCCTTTCTAGAAGTGGCTGGAAAACATCTGATAAGAACAGGTGATGGTTTGATTGCTGAATACTCCCTCCAAATGGATTACATTCCTTGGTAAATCCAGGAGGTGGTGGTGGAGAGGAACCGAGGGTGGAGCCAGCTTTCTTCTGACTTCTGACGTAGGGACCAAGTCCTTGCCTGCCTTTTCTCTTCTACAAGCTCATTATATTGAACAGGGCCCTTTCGCAGACCAAACTGCATTTGTATTCTTGGAAATGTGACAAAAATGTCTCCTGAGAACTGGCCCATTTCCTTTCTTTCCAAGCTGACCTTTTAACGAGGTTTCATTTTGCTTCCATAAGCTGGGAACAAAGTGTACCAGACCAGCACAAGATATGCGTTGTCTTTCTAGGATTTCTCATCTGGTTCATTCTCCTGCATATTTCTGCTTGCCAGGGGCCAAATCCTAGAACAATTGCCTTTATACTTCAATGAGAAATTACCTTTGAGCAACCAACAGAATGGGTATACTTACTCTGAAAACCATCAAAGTTTTCAGAGATCCTAAAACTCTACCATGTATCTTCTCTCATGACTTCGCACAAGTCTTTCACTTGGAATTGTTGCTTGTTTGTATGTTTCTTTTATATTGAGGATCAGGGGCACTGTGTTCCTGAAAAAAAATAGAAAAAAAAAAAGGAAAAAAAAAGACACAAAGATCTTTTAATCTGATTCGTAACAAAGTAATATCAAATTTTATGTTTCTAGGGGGAAATACAAGACCTAATCTTGGTATTACTCTAAGAATGCATCTGCTGATGTTAGGTGGAACGATTAATCAAAGATTAAGCAAATTCTATGGGCATTTAGGGCCATACTAGGACTGGAGAAGAGGACTAATATTCTGAATTGAAATCGTAGTGTTGAGCTCACAATCTGTTTTGTCCCAGTTATTATAGATAAAGCAAAAATAGAGTAGAAAAGTCCCTGGTCCAAAAACTTGACGTCAGATTTGGAGGAGATTGATTAAGTGAGTGGAAAGTCAGCCACACTCCCAGGTGGAAGCATTTCTGAGACTCATTCCTTTGTTTGATTATGGCAGAAGCTTAGGAGTAAGTAGTAATGTCACACTTTGTTGCTAGAATTCTTAATATTTTAAATGCTTCCTTAAAAATGAGACAGTCGAGATAAGCTGATGCAAGATTTACTGGGTTACACCACAACTTCCTTTACATAGGATGTCAATGGCCTTAAAGATGATAGCATGGCCACACACAGACTTTGTTCAGTAAATAAAACTGGGCTGTAGAACCATGTAGCCTACATTTAATATAGGGCCACAACTAACTGCTACTCTTTACTGTGCTGCAGCCATAAATTCAGCCCTTATATTTAATCAAAAAGTACAGAGCCAACATGTATGCATTTTCTATCAATTCCTTGCAGCTTAGCCCTAGAAGATAAGCAATAGAAAATAGCTGCTTGATGAGAGTCAAGAACTTGTGATCCTGCTCTTCCTGATAGGCAATGGAGAGATAAGCAACAGTGTTCCTACATCTGCTAATCATGATAAAGCAGAGTTCGGAGATTTTAAGGTTCTGAAATATGAAAGAGATAATATTTCATAAATGTACTCACTCACCAATAATTCTTGTTACAGGTCCATTTCTTAAATAGCGCTTCGGTCTGTGGATCTCAGCAACAACATTAGCTGAACAAAGCACATTCAGATAGTGAAGAAAAGAAACAGCTGGGTATAACATGCTTGTGGGCCTGGCATATTCCAGGCTGAGACAGAAGACAATTAAGGATGTCTTCCTATAACTTCCCACAAGCTATTGGCAAAAAGACTTGGATTCAGCCTGGCAGGTCAAAAGAAATAGGAAAAACCAACAACTGCATTTGCCTGATGTGTACCTAGATATGAAAGAGACTTTTTTCTTTAGCTGTCACATTTGTAAAAGCAATCCAGCAAATGTTTAGTGAATGTCAGAGAGAATGGGAAGGACAGTTGGAGGTGACAAGGCAGATGCTGACGGCAGGATTTGTAGGGCTGCTCAGGCCAGAGACTGGATTGCTTGAGGCTTTCCAAAGACAGCTGGCACATCTTGGTAGCTGGAAGAGAACGCAGTCCCCAACAGCTCAGTTCTGGGCAAATACAACACCTTGGGGCACTTTGAAAGCTGGATTCTAATGTAGTCTCATGTCAGCAGCTAATTACTGCTCTTTATAACATCCCTGAGATGGTAAAATATGAGGGGCTTGGAATATCCATCCTCTGGATGTGAATCACAGGCTTCACAGAGTTGGTACGGAGTTGTTATATTTAGAGATATAAAAGTTTACCCATGAAAGATCTTCCTTGTGCTTATATATAAATGTGTATGTATATATAAAAACTTTCATTGTGCATCTAAAAGAGAAATTTTTGACCAGTGCTTTTCTGTGGGAGAACTAAATTGCATCTAGAATGACTTTCCTCCTCATTCAATGACTCCATTAGGTATTATTTGCTGCAAGAGAAAGAGAAACTCGTTAGATTTTGTAAAGTGTGTTCCTTTAGACTTTAGTTTGGCTATTTCCTTCTCTTCATTCTGATTAATACGCATGGCAATTTACGTACATGAAAATATTACCTCTTCTTTCTCTCCTTCCTTTCTTCAACTGAAGTTCATTGATTTTCTCTAGACAGCTCCACTGGGAACTGCAGAGCAATCAGTATTTTAAGAAAATGCAGTGCAGCTGCTAACATCACCAAGTCCATTCAAAAGAAATAATTCAGTATTAGCTCAGACAATTTTTGCACATACTTGACAAACTGGACATTTTAAAAGGGTAAAGAACGATCAGTATTTTCATATATAGAGTAAAAATAAGAGGCAAACAAGCAGAAGTACACCATGTTAGCAAAGTGCGCTCCATTTAAAATGAATTAAAGCAATTGGACGACCTTTAAAGGTCTCTTCCATCTCAAATGATTCTATGATTCTCTGATTCAGCAGCTACTGGGCCAGACTGTATCTGTGTGAAAGGGAAACACCATTAAATGAAATGCTCAGAAGTTCCATTCTGATTAATTCCTTTTTAATTAAGAGCATTTCTGAGGATGTTTGTTTCTACAGCCATGGAAACCAACTTGCCTTTGTTTTGGATGCCTTGTCAGGTTATAATGCCGAATTCTCTGGAGTTCAACTGTGCAAAAAAGAAATGTTGCATTTTATCACCGTTGCAGTCAGGAGCTGAAAGAGGGGGAAGCAAAAATCTGATACTTGTTGGTTATCTCAATTTATTGTTCTGTATGAATGCTGAGTGTCATAGAAGCATGGGGAGGTTCCTACTGAACCAAGGACTCTCATGCATGACATTGACTTTAGTGAGTGTAAAGGAAAGGACTGGAGAAACCAAAGAATGATAAGTCCTGAAACATGATCCATCCCCTAAAGACCTGTTTTCCACAGCTGTTATATACTTAGAAATTGGTAATGAATACTTAGGACTTCAACCAGGCACCTAGAGATTTATATTAACCACTGTCAGAAAGAAATAGATGTACTGAGTTAATCGTCATCGCAAGATCTCTAGTGATTCCATTTGTACCCCACATTGATGCTGAATTGCCTAACATTTAGACACGCTGCCTTAATGGTTTAAGAGGTTTTGCACTGGTGGCTATGAGTTTATGGCCTGTTTCCTGAAGCCACTCTCCCACTGTGAATTTACAATTGTAATTTTAAAATGCATTTGCTGTCAAGGCAGTTTGACACAAAAATAGCTGGCACAAGCTGTCTGGTACGCTGATACGCTATCACAGGGAATAGGAAATATTTCTGTAGCAAATTAGCAACAAAAGAAACTGCTGATTTTTGCATGTCTGACACTCAAGGCAGCAGACTAGTAAATACTATTTCATTGAGTCACAGGGACCACAGTTCCCCCATCCCCAATACTGAGTCACTGATCTCTAACTGACAGCGCTAAAGACATTAGGAGAAATTTCCTGTGAGTAGGTTAGCAAAAAACCCACAAAATTTCCAAACATGATGAGTCAGAGGTTTATGGAGGTGAGGGTTTCCTCCTTACTCAGTATGGGAGAGAAAAATTCACCATAGAGATGAAGGGGATCCTGAGAGTTTGTCAAACGTCCCATTCCTGCCAGGGAATGGGGTCAATTCTACAAGCCCCCAAGCATACCTCAGCCAACTTATGCTTAATGACTGGTTGAATGAATGATGCAAAGCCAAATAGACTTAACTTTGAAGATAAGGATTTGGCTTCTAGAACTCATTTTCTGGTACACTATGTTTTCTACTGGCATCTTATAATCTTTTCCTCCTTCTAACATCAAGTATTGAATATGTTGACTTCAAAAATTTATTTAAGCTGCTTAAACATCTTTCACGTAATTAGTGACATTTCATGACACTGTAATATTGATCCAAGATCACAAATTTGCAGTGGGGAGGGGTTAAGAAACAGTTTAAAGCAGCAGAATGTAAAAACCAAGTAAGCAAAATGCAACAATATTGGTCATTTAAAAGATAATATCTAATCTGAAGAAGAATCATAGAATGGCTTGGGTTGGAAGGGACCCCAAGGATCATCAAGTTCCAAAACCCTTGCCACAGCTTCAGCATTTTAATGTTTGGCTAACACTGACCTGCACCCCAATAGAGCCCAGAGCTGTGGGTTTTTAATGTAAAAGGCTTTGCCAAAAGGGTATTTTCTGATAATTTTCCTTTCAGTGAATGAATACGTTTCCTCTTGACCTCTCTGACATACTGCTATTGACTTAGTGTAGAAGTAAGGAAAAAGTATCTGAAAGTCCTATGCTGATAAATGCTCAGGGGGAGGTATGCCTGGCCATGAAAATACTAGTTTATTTATTCATTTTCTGAATTATGCAAAGGAACAGGACTGTAGTTTTGCCATATTACTCTTGCTCTGAAACAAGTTTTCTCACTACTTCCCACCTTTATGCTGTGGCTGCTTCAACAAAATTAATGTTTCCCAGCAGTATACTGGGGTAAAAATCTCCTCTACAGGTGGTCTGCTCACAGTCAGTACGGCTAAATTATTCAGTCATTTGCCCAGCAGAAGATACAAAAGCATAAATTATTAGCACCACCTATTGGCAAAAATGACAAATTATACAGCATTCATAGGTTGGCTTAAATATTTTGAATAAATATGGCTTCAAACATTCCTCCAATCAGGATTTATTCTAACTACACGGTCCAGTTAGGCCACTCAAGGTTTGCATTTCCTTGTGCCAAACACATCATACTTATCATCTCACTGGGAGCACCTGCATGCTTTCCTGTAAGACACAAGCATGGCTATATGCGTTGTTTTTCCACTCCATCACCATAAGTCAAACGCAACCAGTCGATGACTCATGGTTTAGAATGACCTGAGCTGCCTTCAGTTCTCGTGGGCATGAGAGAAGCCAGGCGATGGAGGACTTGCTGGAGTGGACAAAAAACTGTGGGAGTTTCATGAGCATAAGCCCCAAATGTCCCAGTGTCTTCCCAAAAGAAGATGGTAAAGGTAACAACCAACACTGAAACTGGAGACAGAGGTACCTACATTTTCATTTTTTTCCTCATCTTGATCATGTGTTTGTGATTATTTGATCGAGCTGTAGTTAAATATCTGCAGATGTGTTGGTTGAGGTCCTTTGTTTGTTTGTTATGCTGTTTACTGAGTTTATTTGTTTGTTGGTTTTTTGGGGGGGGTTGATTGTTTGTTTTTTGTTTTTGAACTATGCAACACAGCTGATTCAAGCTGTTCATGGTGACCCCCAGAGTTTATTTTCAACCATTTCCTGTAAAAATATCCTGGCTTCAATTACCCATATTAAGCTAGAAGAAAAAAGAGGAAAAACCTCTTGTCCATGAGACTTGTTGGTTCTTTGTGGTTACTGTCATCCGTACTTGCCTGAATGATTTATACTTTCACTGTATAAAAAGGGAGAATGATATTTTGCTTCAGACTACTTTTTCTCAAATCCCAAAGAGCTGTTTTATGATGATATTAGCTCTAAGTTATCTAACGAGAGAAATCCTATTTTTAACTCTTGGCATGATGAAGTATGCGTTCAGGCAACGGTGTTGGATTTTGGCCCAGCATGGGCTAATTAAAATGTGGAAGGGTTTTGTGGGATGAGTTAGTGCTGCAGCAACTTATTCTTTGAAGATTCTTTGGATTTTGTTTCCTTTTGTCTTAATGGAACTTCCTACACCAGGAAAAACACTGATATGGGTAAATTCATAGAATCATTGAATGACCTAGATTGGAAGGCATCTTAAAGATCACCTAGTTCCAGCTGCTGTGGGTAGGGTTGTCAGCCACCAAATCAGACTGCCCAGAGCCTCATCCAGCCTGGCCTTGAACACATTCAGAGATGGGACATCCGTTCCTCTTCTATTTCTTTCTCTCTAAAATCTTCTGTCTGGAGGATATATACCTCAGCATTCTGGTGTTGCGCCTGAGTTGATCATCTCATATTAACAATGGCAAAAGTTGTCCTTCACTGTTATTAACATGCTGGGCACTATGGGCTCCAGTTCTCTGAAACAGCAGGAAGAAGTGAGGACACTGGATGGATACAGAAAGACTTCTGAAACAGAAAGCACAGCTTGAATTATCTAAACGTGTATATAAGCACGACCGTGACCTAACCTTTATGGTATCTGAGTGCTTATACTCTGTGGAGAAGGACTGACTATAATGCATAGCGAAAAGCAATGCTCATATTTTTAGAGAGTTCTGTTCTATGCATTCTGAGTTGAAATGTGATTGCAGTGAATTTTAGCAAAACTGTCCCATGCATGAGGCAGAACAATTTTCATTTGCTTTTTGATTGTACTTACCTGACAGAAAGAACATTAGCAAAGATATCCTATCACATCTAATCTTCTGCCCTGAATAAGTAACAGGGCAACTTCAGTTATTGGAAGGTCAGTTATCACTAGAATATATACATTTGTCTGTAGTCTTTTGCTGCAAAACACAACCTTTTTATATATACTGAGTATCTATTATCTTTAGATAAGTTGAAGATTAACTATAAAAGATTAGGGGACTGAATTTAGGAAGTGTCATTTTTTTAATTTCTACTCTTTAGATTTAGAAATCAGTCAGTAAAATACAGATTACCATCACTATGTGAATCTTGTTTAAATGATCCGAGAAGAAGAAACCAGAAATTTAGCATTTCCTAGATCCAGTAGGTAGTACAGTGCCACAAATTTTCCTGCTACCTTCCATGCTTAGGAGAACCTGAGGCATTCTACACAGTTTGCATCCATGACATGCAGCAATGAGCTGAAACTCTATTGAACCATGACTGGTTCAATAAGAGATGTGCCTTATCTGGTTGGGACTGCCAACATCTATCTTAATTGATACTGGCTGTGGGCAGCCAGCTCCAAGTATTTGTGGTCAGATGGTGGCAGATGAGTTGTATGGATGGCCTTTCCCAGGAGTCTGCAGCTGTTTAAATAGCCACTCTGCAGGAGCCACAGCTCCACTGCTATGTTTGACATTACTCAACCTCAGCAGGGACAGAGAGAGCCAGGGGGACAAGGAGCCCTCCCTGCTTCCTGCCTTCCATAGATGACTTTAATTGGTAAAACTATGCTTCTGCCACTGGGGAGGGCATGCCATAAAACAAAACAGGAACAAAATCTCGAGCCTAAGAATTCATTTGCCCTGCGGCTCAGCAGAGCTCTTCTGGGTGAAGCCATGTCTACAGTCAGAGCACCAGCAGCGAGAGGAATCCCTTGGAAAGGGGACAGGGCTGTCACACTTCTCAAAGGGAGGCAAAGTAAACAATCTCTGTGGCTTCCAGCCAGTCTTTTATTTTTTTTCCCCAGTGATTTTTGGCTTTTCCATCAGCATAAGTACGTGCATCCTCAGTGTAGAGCGATCGTCTTTGTAGGGTGGGAGAAAAGGAAAACGTTCTTGTGTGTAAGTGCACATATACGCATGAAAGTAAGGCATGTTGCTTGAGTAATGTGCCTTTTTGCTGCTTTCACATACCATGCAGTTATAACAAGCCTGAATACTCTACTGAAACTGGTACTTGGAAGCTCTCATACTTTCAAACAGATCTTTTCATTTTTCAAAGTTAATTGATAAAATTTTTACAGGAGTACTGAAAATGAATTATGATTTCTGACTCATCTTGTTATTAAATAGGTTCCTTTAATCTTAATCTGCTTAAGCAAACCTGCTTTATTTGAGCTTGGGATGGACACAGTACATTTTAAGAACAGTGGATATTAGGATTTGGAGATAAACTCTACTCTGTATACAGTATGCTGACAGTCCCCTAGGTACCATGTTTTGTATATCCAATAGTAATTCCATAACAGATGTGAGATAAAAGTAATCTTAAAATGCTTAAAAGATAAACTAATCCTAACTGTAATCCTGATATTGCCTACAGTTGTCCTAGAAATATATTTTAATCTTACTTCTCAGCATTGTCAGTTATTCTGTATAAAATTAGTAAAGAAATTCAGATATTTTTTTTTTTTTGCCTCTAAATTTGCTGCCAAATGATAACTACTGTTCTCTTGAGCCTACCAGCTTACCAGCTGGTTTAACTTTCCAGTTGCTCCATGTGGAACTGGGATTCTTTCCCAGTCTTCCAAAGGCTTCTAAGCAGGCAGAAAGAGGGTAGAGTAGAGCAGCCCTCTTTATTTAAGCAATGCTGATTATGTGCCAAGGACATTGGACAAGACACTGCAAGCTGAAACCAGAAGGAGATCAGTAATTCATATATTTTAAAACATGTTTTTGAGCTTAGCAGGGAAGCACATATGAGCATGTGTTGCAAATATTTTCTATCTGTTAAATGAAGATGTTTTCTTTTGTACTTTTCATATGAGCAGTGTGCCAGAGATGAAACAATGCCAATCATTCTATTTCATTCAGGTACAAATTCTACCTCACCATTTTGTAAAATTATAGTTATCTTCAAGGTGGGTTCTTTACTGAAAGAAAGATTTGATCAGTGGTTCCTTTTGTGTGTGTGTGTTGCTCTGATAACCTTGGTTGATGGGTTTCTAACTTTCTCTCATTTGTGTGATAAATAAGAGGGAAACAGAATGGCCTTTAAAATAAAGAAAAAATGGTTTGTCTGACTGCCTCTAAACTGCATATCCATGTCACAAAGGCACGAGAGATGTCATCTCAACATCTCCATCTCTCCCACTCTATAAGAGTTGACTCTGTAAGATGTTCCCATGACAGGAAACCCAAGTGTCATTCCATAAGGGTTTACTTTGGAAAGAAACTTGTTCCTGCAGCTTGTGGCCTTGTGATCTCTTCCAGCCTCTAAATGCAACTTGGTTTTATTCCAGCAAATGTTGCTAGATTAAAAATCCAAGAGTGAGAGATTTCCTCCCCCTCTATCACGTAATTATAGTCAAACGGAGACAGAAGATCTAGATCTTTAGACTGGCTCCAACTTTTGCCTCTCCAACATGAACTAGATGGTATCTGAGTTACAGACCTTTCAACCTATTTGTGGAGCATGGGGAGGATACCACGTAATCATAATCAATTCTTGAAAAATTGCTAGATAAAAAGGTACAAATAGCCTTTGGAACAGGAACTGGAAACCAGCCTCCCCATTTCAGGCAACAACACTAATAGACTGTCTAGCAGATGACCTTCCTGCTACCTGTCTTTGATCCAGAAGAGCTTTTATCCCAGACCTACTGCATAAAGGCTTGGTTTCCATACAGCAGGCAAAGAATGCTCTCCTCGATCCCTCCAACACGTAGACTGTCTGCTGACAAAGCCATTAGTGGAGCCTCATGGGAGAGTTTAAACCTCCACAGATGGTAGGGACCAGCAAATGCTTGAAAGCAGCAATCATCCTCTCTTTCTGAAGCATATGAAGAGTGGACAGAATCAGTTCAGGAGTCAGAAAACAATAATTTAGAAATTGTGACTCTTAGGCATTCATTTAACCTATTTTAGCTCCTTTTAAAGTAGACCCTCTGACAACAGCATCTAATATAACATTAGTGCAGAAGAATGTGCTTTCAGAGTGCAACCAGTCATATCCTAAGTTAGATAAAGAATATGCTACAAACTAGTGGTTCCCCTCTCCCTTATCCCCCCTCAACTTGTCAAAGAATATATTTAGACACAGTATCTTACGTCATGAAATTTCGCCTAATGAAATATTCCTATCCGGATCAAACCTTTTAGCTTGTTTGACTGAGGTTGTTATAAGAAATATAAGAAGTAATTGAGCTCACCTGGATTTCTGTCTGTTTTGTCTATGTAGATTGCAATTTTCCCATGATAGTTCTCTTTTAGCATGCGTGTCTCCTGCTGGCATAGCAACACCTGAATCTTAGAGATGCAACCAGCTGGAGGTGTGCATTTGTCACTTAAATATTTTGTTTTTAAAGGAGACCCTGTGTTTTTGGCTTTCTTGTAGCCCTCAGTTTGTCTTGAAAGAGATACATTCACACTCTTTTACAATAGGCACTTTGATATCACAAATGATACGTTATCCATTGGATGGTGATTATGGCTGTTCCCAAAACTCCTCTTTCTCCACTGTAGTTCTTGTACCAGCTGAAAACCAGAGTTCCTGTGGGTGAATTTTAGATGGGTATGACAGAAGGAAAATGCTGATTTTCATTCAATTTCTGTTTAAAAAACAAACACATTTACAATGGAAACGTTCACACAGGACACAGGAAATACAGAAAAATGTTTCCTTCCCACTTCAGTACAGGAGTTACACAGAGTGTTCCAAGTCAGGGAACACGCAAACAATGTTCAGTCTTCAGGCAAGGTCAGCAAAGCAGATGTAACTTTAAGTTTACCGCTCATGTAGCGTGAGAACAATCCCCGGATAATGACAAGACCTTATGGGGAAGCCATGGAGTTTGCTAAGCGCCTTGGCTGAAGGCACCCTATGATTCAGTGTACACCATTTCCACATTGCTCAATGCTCTTGGGGCCTCTGGAGCAGCAGTGATGAAAAAAAAAAGTATGATTTTGAGATAAATATCTCCAAAGATTGCGGGGGAGGGGAGAAGAAAACAAAAGTCTGTGGCTACTGTTGGAGTCCTCCATCTCCTGTTGAGCATAGATTGCTTTGAAGGATGCCTTGCTCTCCAGGGACTGGTCGCATTGCTAAAGAAATGTGCAGATGTTCTAGGGTAAGATTGGTTGTATTAGTTGCCTCCTAGATTTTCAGACACACTCTTGCTTGTGTCTTCCTAGCAGAAAAAATAAATGTATGCATGGCCTTTGTGTTTGCTTGAGAGATTTCAGGTTCAACATTAGTTTATTGGAGTCGTGATCCCTGACAGATATTTCTATATTGTATTTCAATGAGGATAAGGAGATGAAAACACGAGTTAATGTCAGGGAGAAGAATCAGTGTGTTTTCCTGCAGACGTTTCAAAAATTTAAACCTTTCCAAATAAATATGCAATTCACTGACAGCCAAAGGTTGTCCACTTGTAGTTCATTAGTGTTTTATCACGGTAAAAACATTAAGGAGATGATATTCCTTTTGAAGTATTTTGGAGAGAGAAGAGCAATAATATTGTCAACTGATGTGTCCGACTGATTAAGTAAACCTTCATAACTCTGATCAGGTTAGGTGACTAAGGCTAGAAAACAAAATTTTAATTCCCCTCTTTGTCATATGGGTGCTCTGGATCTCACAAAAAGAGACATGAATGAAGCTTTGTTTTTCTGCTAATCTCCTTTTCTGTCATGTGATCATGCATTGGAAGCTAAAAGTAGCAAAACTCTAATGCCGTATCAGATAGTATTATTCTATGTATGTGTCCAAGCATACTTAACAATAACGTTTACTAAATACAGTTAAATTCTCCCTCATGCAGGACTTCCTGAACTGATAGCCTGTGTTTTCCTAAAAAAATAAATATTGTAATTGAATTGGATCACTGGCTATTACTTGTGATCTATATTTCACTGTCAATTAGCCTAACTGGTTGAGCAATTGTTTTACTCAGGTACTTGGGAAATTAATGGATTTGAAAGCATTTTCAAAGTTACACTCCCTCAGTGAAATTCATGGCTGTGCAAAGCAGTATAGAAATTTAATTAGTGATGACCCCAAATCTAGGATATATGTCATACTCTGAAAATAATTTCACTTTAGTGCAAGTTCTGGAGCGCATATATTCACCTTATTAAAAGAAATAACCATAGAAGAAACTGAGGGAAAAAGCTTGCTGATAGCTCACCTGTTTTTATTGCACAATCTTCTGCTGTGCTTATCTTCCAACCTTAGCTGGAAACTGGATATCTGAAAATTGGATACTGAAGCAAGCTGGCAAGGAAATGTGTAAAATTTGCCAGTTTGTGCATTGTAATCAACTGTTCTATTGAAAAATAGATAAATTAAGTTTTACAGGACTAAAAATGTTTCCAGTCATTTTCATTTCTTGCTCACACAAATTTAATCAGAGGCTGATGTTCAGTTGCTTTGTTCCGGGAGGTGTTAAAGTGTGAGAATTCCCAAAGCACACCTTCCAGGGCTTGCAGTGACTGATCTCCTCGTGAACATCTTTAAAAGTTTTGAAGTCAGAAGTCTGATCTGTGTGACTAACTCATGGTCTTTCAGATGATGTTATCAAAAAGTTTCACTGAAAAATAAAAAAGCTTCATTTTATCTTCATTCCACGCTAGAACAAAGACAAACACACATCTGGAATTGTTAGCTCTGGGCATTCATTTCACTTTCTCACAGAATTATGAGGCTTCATTTGTACTTAGCAGTAGGGAATGAGGTTCACTCTGGCCTCAAGTACACCAACTCCTTCAAAGTCAAACTCCTCATCTTCTATTCCAGAGAGATTGTAAATTTGGATAACACATAGCTTTGGAAATGTGTTGTCTTGAAAACAGTCAGGTGAGTTCAGAATTAGCTTTCCCAATATGCACTCAGCCAAAAAAGAAGTGTCACAGCAACTGTTTTTCCCACTGCTATGCTGCTATTTTGAAGAAGGAGGGACATGACATTTAGCAATCATTTGTATAGCAGTAATATTAGAAAGTCTGATTTGATGACTATTTTCAGTGTGGATTGACAGATTGATCTTTGCCCTAAGCATAAACACAGCTATACCAGCAGTTCTTCATGGCAACTATCTCCTCCATGGCCTTAGGTCAGTTGGTGCTGAAGATGCTGCTGAAAATTGACCTCTTTGCAAAGCAGATGAGAACATTATACCACTAAATATGGTCTTGCAGAGTTTTTAAAAGTATATGTGGAGGATAACAAAGAGGAAGTGCTGTTGATCTGTGGGCACCTAATAAACAACATTTTAATGTTCTGAACATTACAGTAGAGTGGAGATCACATCTCAGTGCATGGACTGAGAAATAAGGCTTATATTTTTTTATTGAGTTTCCAGTTCTTTATCATAGCCATACTACATAATAGACTTGCAGATTTGATTTCTATACCCTACATTAGTGCTAACAGCAGTGAAGATACAGTGACTGATCACTCTCTGATGTTTAGGATGCTGGGGAAAGGCAAGAAAGAACAATCAAGGAAAGCTAGAGATGATCATAGCCACAGTCAATAAGGGCTTTGTGTACTTTTCTCCACATTTCTTTAAATGTTCAAGTGACGTTCAGGTTCATGTATGTGAGGGAATATAGATGTTCATTCTAATGTTTCCAGCAGAAAGTTAGAAGCCTTCATGATGCCAGGCCAAGAGAGTAAAGATTTCTGACATGAGTGCACACACTTTTGCCTTCCAAAAGTCAGCTCTGTCAGTTTACCACAGGACATACCAAAGTCACTTTTTCTCATGTCTTTAAATCAAGGCTGGGCAATTTTCTGAAATAATGTGATGTAGTTCAACAATTAAGTTCTCTTAAAACTCAATGGAATTCTTCTTTCTTTGATCTGCATCTGGTCAGTGGATCCAGGTGATGCCTGGCACTGAACATAAAAGTCTTTAAATGTCAAAGAGGATAAATGTGAGAGACAGAAACTTGACATTTAAAGCACATACATGGATTTGCTTAGAACACGTATTCAGTAGTCATTTGGATGACTGCTTCTTTGCACATCATTCCACTCCCAGATGAAGTGATATTTCAACCTTGTTTATAAAGAAAGAAATGCAGTGCATTTGAAGTTTATTTTGTTAGAAAACTCCATCAAGACGTGATCTTTAGGCACTACTATAAAGCTACTTGCCCTTTTCTCCTGAAAGGAATGTGTTTTTATGATTCAGTGTCATGCTATTGTCCATCAGGATGACTTTCTCTATCACAATATCCTTCCTAGAAAAGAGGAAGCACCAAGAGTCTCAATTTTCATATTACTAAAGAATACAAGAACAGACATAAAACGTCTCATGTTCTCATTGACATGTACTTTATTTTTCCACTGTGTACCCTACCAAATAATCAGTTCTTTACTTCAAATCTACAAAGTGTTAACTGGCCCTGCAGAGAGGGAGATGTTGGTTGTGTAGGCAATGGATTCACATTCAGTCTCTGAGTGTGGGCACCACATGGCCAAGATACTTAATGTCCCCAGGCAAAAATACCTGGCAGAAACTGTGGATGAAATATTGAAGGTTGTCACAGGAATGGACCTTACTCTATCAAAGGGAGACTTCCCTGTGGTTAGGGACTGGAAGTGCCTGGGATGCTCAGGTGGTACAAATAAGTCTCAGGGGAGGGTTTTCTTGCTTGGACCCAGGTGGTGTGGACCACAGAAGCAAATGCAGGGACACTGAGGCTCACAAGACATACTGTTCCTCATGCATTCCTATCTAGGGAATATTTCAGAGCAGGGGGTGTTGAGTGCTACAGATGAGATCTCCTTTCCAAGCTCTTATGGAGATGCAAGAAAATAATAGCATATAATAACAAGGTAAAGAAAAGCTGGAAAGACAAAGGAAGCACAGGCAAAAGTTCGGTAGAACCCACCCTAACTTCTACCCAAATCTTTTCTTTTCTGAATCTTCAGTTCAACTCCTACCTCTTTCAGCACCTCGGTGCCTACATTGTATCCAAACTATCCCTGTACTTTGACACCTTTATCATCCCTTGATGCCATTATCCTTGGAAAAAGTGAGGAAAATTTATGTCTGCAGTTCCACTGATGGCTCTTTATTTACAGTCAAGTATTTCTTTATGGAGGTTGTTCTATTTGCACATGAATAGATTTGAATGCACACCTCCTTCCTTGCTTAAAATTCCCTTTGAGTCTGTAATTACATAGAATTTCAGGGGCTCTTCCTCCTCCTATGCTTCACAGTGAACACTTTCTATCGGTTTTGTTTTAATTTGATTTTTGTTTTATTTCTTCAGTAGATAGGTGGTACATTTTTGCATTTTTTGCACTTACACAGGAATAATGACATTCTGATACTTACTCTTTGGATGATGCTCTACCCTGAGAATTTTGCACCACAGTGGATTTTTCACAGTGGTAGTCAGAGTAAGAACTGATCATCAGTAGAGATGTTGTTATACATAAACCCAATTCTGCCATTGCCCACAAGTGGACAGGACTCCCCAAATCATGGAAACCATGCTCTGAAAACAAAAACCAAAAATTGAAGAATATATGGGGCTGTGTCTCTCAGGAAGACAGCACATCAGGGCTAGAGTCAAAACAAAAGTGATAGAGGTCTGACATGGCACAGTGATATTTTTGAATAGTCATGGTTTAAATAAAGCAGTCCTGGAATCAGACCACAGGACTCAGCTTGTGGCAGGTGTAATGCTAAGGGTGCCAGGCATGTAATTTTCTCTAATTAAAATAATTACATAATTGGTGATCAGTTACTGCACTTCTGAAAACTCACTGGAAATCCCTCATCCATGGGTATTCCGAATGACTGTTTCAGGCTTTCTGTCAAAGAGATATGATAATCACTTTTCCCTACAGATTGTCAGTCACATCCACAAACTCTCATGCCACTTGCCTTTTGGCAGGGTTTTTTCTAGCTGTATTGCTCTGAAAATATCCTTACAAAGGTGAACAAATTTCCTTCTCATAGGTTGCTCTGACTACTTTCAGGAAGCTGGTTAGTTCATCAGATTCCTAAGATGTAGCACTGAGGGATATGGTTAGTGGGCATGGTAGGGATGGGTTGATAGTTGGACTTGATGACCTTAGAAATCTTTTCCAGTCTTTATGAATCTATGTGGGAATGACACAATGGGATAAAGCCCTCCTTCCCTATCTGTATGTTATTGAGTATTTGATCTTCAGTCTTGATGTCAGCTACCGAAAAGGTAATCTGACCTTTTTTGTATGCAAAGCTTCCGTCAAACCTCATCTCTGTCACTGTTCAGTGAAGTCTGAAAATTTGCCTGACAGATCTTAAAAGGAAGAGATCACATAAGGAACTTTGTCCTGTCAGAAAGGTGGAGAAACTTGCATGGGTAAGGGAAGCAAAAGCTGATTGCTCCTGTCCCAGGATCTAGTGCACAGCCAAAGCAAAACTGCATGCAAGAGTAACCAGTGATGGTGCAGAAACCAAACCACTGTTAGGGGGAAGAAGAGCTCTTCAGGAAACTGTGAACTGTAAAGTAGAGTTGCTCATTGAGTGATTATCTTGACTGTACCCAGTGCTGCAAATGAGTCCACAGTTCGTGGCTCCCTAAAATGAGATCCATTATAAAAATCATATAAAAATGGCTTCTCCAGCAGAATAACCCTTCTGAACATGAGACGATAAGACCTTCAGGAAAGGGCACTCTGGCAGAAGGAGAAGCAGCTCCTAAGTGGAGTCCCTTCATCTCAAAATCCAACAAGCAACATTAATAGTCAGAGAGGGAAGGACAACCAAATAGACACCAGGGTGCTGCGGAAGAGGAGGAAAATCAGTCAAGTGTTGCCAGACTTATGAACATTTAGCACATGACTTTTTATATAACACATAAACCATTCTAGAGAATTGCAGAAACCCTGGAGATCTTCAGGGCTTTCTGGTGGAACAAGTGTGATAGACATGGCAATATGGAGCAATGCAACTTGGGCCATTGATCACAGACATTGAGCCCATATGTGAAGTTAGATTTTTATAAAATATGATTTCAAGAACAATAGAACAAACTAGGTCAAATCTGGTCACTTCCAGGTTTACTTCCAGCTTGAGACCTGGTCTGAGACATCTGACTGCCATGTTTATCTCAGTCATGAACAGCTTACACTTGGGGCTAGCTGGTTTTCAAAGGCTTCTATTAAGAAGGGGATCTCCAGGGTTAAATGTTCTGTTTATGAATGTTGCCAAGATTCTGCAGTGTTTCAAATATACAGAGATATTTTTAGACAGAGACTTACAAAAATAACCATTCGGCCTTCCTAAAAATATACTGCCACACTTCAATAGCTCCCATTGATGAAACATGAATAAAAAATACATTTTCATTTCCTACAACAAAATAGATGACAAGGAAAATGTTTCTACCTCTAAACAGAGAGTGAAAGAAGCACTTTCTCGAAGTGACAAGTCTGATATTTCAACCCTACTCTAAAAGACTTGCTTGGTGAATTATCAAGTTTACCATCAAAGGAGAAACTACCTAGAAAAACTCTGTGCTTGAGATTTCAGATGGAAGACATATCTTACTTGAAAACAGCACCTCATGATCAGTAAAATGGAAGATAGCTGATTTCATAAAGTGTTTGCTACAGATTTTTGTGATCAAATCAGTGTATTAGAAATGAAATCTTGTCCCTGTGAAAATCAGAATTTCCTTAGGATTTCTAGACTTTCAGAATTTCATCCATCATCTTTTCCTTTCTGTTCCTTCTCCAACCTTTATTTAAAGCATACTGTGTAATAACAAAGCCCTCAAAAACAAACAAACAAACAAAAAAAAAGAAAAAACAATAGTGATTGAGACATCTTATTTAAGATGCTCAGCTGGGTTAAACCTATGTAATACCATCAATGCTAGTAGAACTACTATTATCCCTTTGTCTTCCTTTGATATATTCAGAGCATGATACCAACAGCAAAACGCAGTCCAAGCTCAGGCAGTGGGAATACCACTGTGCGTGCTGGAGTTGAAAAAGGCCATTTGGTTTTTAAAGACAAATCAACTAATTCCACTTACAGAGCATCTTCAGATCACACTGCAAATCTCCATAAATACATTGGGATACAGAGCCTTGAGGACACTAGGACTATCCTCAAGCATTTATACCCAACAGCTTAATTCCCTGTATTGATTTCAAAATCCAGTCTTCCTATGACGACAGTATTCCATCTAATTTTTTGGAGATCTAAAGGATTTAACTGGCTATGTAAATGTGTTGCAGAAAACCACCTATTTGCTCTTTTTAAAAAATATCCATCGTTTCAGCCAAATGCTTTTCTGCGTTGAGGGATCAAACCCACATCTCCTAATTACATTACACATTCAAAGCAGTTTTGCATGGGGTTACAAGCTTTCTGAATAGATAACTTCTAGATGACATTTGGTAGATCGCTTGAGTTTCTGAGAAGTTCCAGCAAGAGCAGGTATAGAACTATTTTTACAATCTGGTAGAGCATGTTTAAAATGGAAGTATATTGACTTTTAAATCTTCATCCCAGGGATGTCTTCTGGGACTCTCGCTTGTTTGTGCATGCACTATCCTACGCACTGGCTGATGAGTGAGTCATCATCCTGCCACTTCATCTGAACAATACCATACAATCTGGAGGGTCTGGTCACATTGGAAAGTGATTTTACTACTCCTGGCTGCCTAGGCTAAAAGCTTAATCAGAAAATAAAGAGATCTGTTCGATTTCTGTTTGTTGTAAAAGTCCAATAAAGTTTCTTTTCCTTTTAATTCCTCATTTGATTTGTACTTTAAAACTGCCAGGAAATAAACCATCCTTATTGCTGTGGTTCTTTTGCTTTCTTCTCCTACAGCTACATCTCTAATTTCTTTTGTTAATCAGTGTTTCCTCCCTCCAAAATGAAAAATATATTTACATGTCTGAAAAACAAGGCAAATGTGGCTTCATACTCTTTACTAAGCAAGTAAAATCAATGCCAGGTCACATATGCACTCAAGATCAGACACTGAGCAAAGTTCTCCTAAGTGTAGCATCAAACAAATCTCATGATAACATCATCCTGTGATCTTTGCTACTTTGCTTATGATAACTTCTGGAGCAAACAGTGTAATTTCTGATGTGTGCAATCCTTTCCTTTAGAAAAGGATCTACTACCACTGATGTAGATTCAATGACTCAAGCAGAATTGCTTTGTTCCTTATCCCAGCCTTCTCACAACCTCACATTCTCAGGCCTGACATTTCATAATGACCTCAAAGAAAGCTGACCTGAATTGTCATCCCAGATCGCCCTCTGTGACTTATCTGTGACTTCTTTGTTTAACTAGAATCATAGAATCACAGAGTAGTTAGGGTTGGAAAAGACCACTAAGATCAAGTCCAACTGTTGACCCATCAACGTGCAGAATTTATGCACAATTTATGTTTTGGAGTTTCATTATAAACAAAGTCTTCATGAAAATCCAAGTTAAACCAATGGAGGACTTATGTTCTGTTGTTTGTTACTGTTATTTTTTTTCCTGCATTCAAGATAATACAACCTATTCTTCTGTGAGCATGCCGAAGCATAGCGTTGACAATATATCTAACAAACCATTTCCATTTTCTTTTCTTGATAGCACAGTTCAGCCTGGAAATGCCTCTGGATCAATCTTCTAAAGTCAGGAGCATGGTACATTTAAAACCTTTGTCTCACTTCTCTATTATAGTGTCTGTCTAGACAGAATCTATTTATACTTGGCTGTAGAACCGAATTTAGACAAATTAAGCTCATTTTGGTAGAAATCAAGTCATAAATGGCACAGACGTTGCTTTTCCTGATCTTTAAACCTGAGCCATTTTGCTATGCACCTATCAAGGCTGCTGCAAATGAGGAGTTTCCAAGCAAAGACAGATGGTGCACTAACAGAGGGAATTTACAGTCACACAGCATCCTCACTGCATGCAATATCACAAAGAAAATCTGTTCTCAGCATAATTGAGCTGTGAAGACTCTTAGAACTCCCACTTTTTTCTTACACCCAGATTCATACTGTTGTTATTAGGTTTCAATCTCCAGTCAGTGGTACATGCCACAAAGGAAGATAAAGACCTGTAGTGAGTCACACCTACTTGCAATGTCCTGCATCATGGGATGAATTCATTTTCACACCCATATAATAGATTAGTAAAAGTTCAGGTCACATATACCTTAGTAAACTGCTAATACTCTTCATCCCAACAAAAGACCAATTAGCTCTCCAAGGGAAGATGCTGAAGTTATTTCAATTTCCAATACTCTAGGATAGCAGCACCTCTCATCCATTTGTGCCAGCACCTCCAAAATACTGATCAGCCCTAAAGGATCCAGGAAGAGAAAATGTTCAGCTATTTCACTGTGGCACAGGATACTTGTGGGAAATTTTGTGATGTATCTTTGCATAGTAATTAAGGAAGGACATAAACAGGTCTAAGATGGGCTTACTAATGTTTTCCACATTGCACTGTTGAGCTGGATCAGTCCACTTGGGCCAGAAGCTATTTCCCTTTGATTGCTCAGAACCTGATGGCATAGGGTCTCTTCCCATCCCAAGTGTTCTTCAATACCATATACTCTGGCAGAGGTAATTTGGAGAGGACTGCAAAGCACCTACTCCTCATGCTACTTTAAGAAACTTGCCAAAAGAACGTGGACTTTCAGAGGAGTTGAAATTGTGCTAAGCCATGGGAGGAAGCTGCTGAAAGCAAGGGTGCTATCTCATAGGTAGGAATGAACTGAAAATAATACTACTTTGCAGCCTTTGTTTATAAATCTTTTATTAATGAGCTTTGATTTCCTTTGACTCCAAGGAAAATTGTCTTTGTCTTTCCTAATGTTCTCCCATCACCAGAACCAGCTATTGAGCTGGGTCTATAAGAATGTGCAGTGCTACATGAAGTGATGAAAATTTACATTAATTTTTTTGTCATTAGATCTGCAAACAAGCTCGGGGTGTGTTGGTCAGCCAAGTAGTGATCTTGTTCCTACAGCTTCTATCTTCTCCTCTTCAGTTCCCTTAGTTGGTAGCCTACTCTAACGGACAAAGGCTCCATTGGATAAAAGTATAATGGTCAACTACATTCCAGCCAATCAATACTCTACCCAGCATCTTTTACATCTTTTTTGGAGGCAGAGATTAAAAGCTTCAGGTTAAGGAAAACATTCCCAGCAACTTCTGCATGGGAGCTCCAATACCTAAGCCACTGCTCACAAAACATAGCCATTGCCTTTTCTCTTGGATTTGGCCTGGAGAAAAGGACTTGTGGCTACTGCTCTTTGTTCCAGTCAATGGTCACCAATAGATCTCTATTTGTGATCACACCCACAGGGCAGAAGGGGAAAGACGCCTGCTTTGTGAACCTCAGGTTTCACACAGTTCTTTCAAATGCCTCAACCACTTCTCCAGTTAGACTGAGAAGCAGAATTTGAATTGTGTTCATACAGGGCCTTTTCATAGAATCATAGAATGATTTGAGTTGGAAGGGACCTTTAAAGGCCATATGGTCCGACTCCCCTGCAATGAACAGGGATGCCCACAGCTCAGAGCCCCATCCAGCCTGGCCTTGAATGTCTCCAGGGATGGGGCATCCACCACTTCATCATCTTTTCTGCACTGTGTGCTGCTATGGTTTCTTAGTGTTATCACAGCAAACATTATCAATAATCACATGTTCCCCTGCAGCTTGTACAGCATCATGCAATGGTTTGGAGTCCCTCCAAGAGGACTTCCTCTGGGAGTCAACTCTGCAGCCAAATAGATTTCACCACTATGAAACGTTTCCCTGTATGTTTGTCCTCTGGGAGAAAGACTCACCATTTCCTTTCCCTTTGGTAACTGTCCCTTCACATGCTTTGAACAAATCCCTAGGCACCCTCAGGCCTGGCCATTTGGTAACATGCTTATACTGTTTGCAGTTTTGAAAGGATGGGGCCTGATTTCATATTTAGACCATTAAGTGAAAAACCATTCACTTCGTGCTGGAGCTGTGGTGAAGGTTCCTGCTGGTGAATGCAACCACGTGCCCTACCACTAAAACCTGCATTTCTGAGCTATGTACTTGTCTCCTTACAGAAACGTGAGTCCTGTTGGTGTATTATTCCTTCTGATAATTCCCAGAGAAAGGAGGATAAGTCAGCCTGTAGATTATCAGAAAGATATTAGGGATCATCAGACAAACTTCTGCATGCCCTGGAAGCCTGGTCTAGTAGTTGGGGACTCTGCACATAGCAGGGGGGTTGAAACTAGATGATCATTGTGGTCCTTTTCAACCCAGGCCATTCTATGATTCTGTGATTCTATGATACCCGACCTGCAATGCTGTGCATTTTGCAATGTTGCTGAATAGCACAGTTTATTTTTAATAAAAAATAAGGGATGAAATATGAAAGCATGTTATCATGGAATTTATACAGGAAGAAATCTTTGGTTTATCAGAGCATGATAAACCAGAACAGTGATGTACCTGTCCTGACTGAGGAGATTAAATCCAAAATTCTAGTAATAACAGTAAGCCCTTCATTTAACACTGTCTTTTCCATATAATGCAGCAAAACACTGGGTTAAAGCCCACTAATGCTAAAGGGAAGTCCTCGAACCAGATCTCCGGGTCCTTCCTCCTCTGATGGATGAAGCATGTTATTGTTGTGAAACACCATTAATAGGAGCTGTCAGTGGTAATGGCCAAGGTCCCTGATCCATCTGTGGGGTTGCAATGGAAATACCACTCTCAATTACTGCAGAGTGCAAATTAGCTAAGTATTTCCCCTGCTTTCCATTGGCTGTAAATCAGTGTCAGATAAGACAAATCCCAGTTCATTGCACAGCATATTATGTTGGCTCTGTATTTGGAGTTCAGTGAGCTATTCCCATGATGTGATATCATTTTTTCTAAGCAGTTTTTATTAATTAGCTTAATTCCCTTAAAAAGACAGGTAGGGAAGAAGCCTCCCTCAGATAAGCTAGCTCTTGAAGAATACAATACTTCAAGAAATAACCAAACCAAAACAAGAAGTGGGAGAAAGACCTGTCACCATGGTAACAATATGTATCAAACTGATGTCAAACATTTTGTGAAATAATCTTGCTAAGTTGTAAGACAACATGATGAAGCAGGCTACAAAGGGAGTCTGAGAGTGTTTTATTTACACTATTTTTATATACCTATTTGCCTGCGTGGTATGCATATATCGCACCCACGCTACCACCCACAACCCACAGCTGTCTCTCTGAATTGTCTTCATTCTACTCCAGAAATTCAAGGAATGATGAGGGAAGAAGGACGATAAGAAGTAAAGGAAAAGTTTAAGGAAAATGGCATTCAGATTTTATAAGAAAAAGTAGTATCCTTTCAGTAAAAGTGGGTGTTAGTTAAAGGGCCAGATTTGGTTCTAAGATAGGTTTTGTGATGGACAGGCTTCAGCAGTGCAATTCCAAACTTACACCAGTGAAATTCAGATCAGAACAAACCTAACACTGCATTTCAGTATCTTATTATTTCACCCATGTCCTTGCGTAGACATTCTCCCACAACCTATGCCATCCTCCACCCCTGGCTGCCAGAATACATCCCTGTGTACCCCAAAACACAACCTACTATGAGGCCTCTGCAAAGGGCAGGCACCAAATTACAACAACAAGGACACGTTAAGAAAAAAAAACAGATAAATAATTCGGTAAATGCATAAAATGAAGGGCAAAAGTTTATAGTTGATGTAAGTCCCTGTAGCTTCCATATTCCATGTGACATGCTGGTTCGTTATGTCTGTAGGAGAAACACTGTGCTCATTCTAAACACCACGTTTCTTTGACGATCCCAACCAACCACCAATTTCAGGGGATGAGATGAACAAGAGATGAACAGAATCATCCAGATTGGTCATTTACTGTCCAGGTAGGATTTTTTTCTGCACAAGATGAAGTACCTTTTCTATTTTTATTTCTGTTGTTTGTTTCTTTTAAAATCTTTTTTTTTTCTATATTTCACATGATGAAGCTTTACCAAGGACAAAAGTAAGACAAAGATAAAAATAAGGTTTGTTGGGGTTTCTTTCATGAGGTGCACAAAAATTTGCACAAATGAAACTGTTTTTAGGACGTGCCTGACTTCAGTGAATCTTCTGTTGTATTTTTTTTAACGGAAACTGTTAGGAAACAAGAGAAAAACTGTGTGATAGCAATCATTCCATCTTTACACTTCTACAAGAAAAAATTGATGTTTTCTCATGTGGAACAACCTTTCACAGTAAAACAAATGTTACTTTACACTTGTATGTACTTTTAAAGGTTGAAACAAGGATAAGCTCATCCATCTTTCCTTCAGTTTTGAAGCTGGCCTGTGATTTGCAAAGCCAGTTTAATGCTCTGCCCTATATGCATGGAGTTGCATCAGTAAACCCTTAGCAGATCCACTCAACACCCACCTTTGCTAGCAACCTTAATCTGAAATGAAAATGCAGCTCAATGTACAATGTGATATTTTCACCTTCCTTCCTAGATCTCAGGATTTAATTTAATTGCTTTTTGCATTTTATTCCCTGGAGTTCCTAGCCCTGGCAGAGGTGCATTTCTGCACTGTTTATACATTGCAAAATACTTCAGGGTCCTTTAGGGTCAAAAGCTTATTTCCACCTCCTCAGTTAGACCTGCCAGCTCTGTCTCCTGAAGTTCTGCATGTCATGCTCACAGTATAAAATGTTCATGAAAAGGCAATGCTAATCCAGTGGTAAACGTGCAAGATGAATATATCTCTGTACATATCTGCAGCTGTGTGAAGTCCACTAGAAATTCTGCAGAAAAAGTAAGCCTTAAACATTTCAATGCCTACAGCTACAAAAAGGAAAGGTGGAGCTTTCCCATTTTGTTTGTTTATTTATTTATTTCTTTATTTCTCCCCCTTTGGAATCACTGTAGAATTACAGGATCATAGAATGTCCTGGGTTGAAAAGAACCACAATGATCATCCAGTTCCAACCCCCCTGCTATGTGCAGGGTTGCCAACCACCAGACCAGGCTGCCCAGAGCCACATCCAGCCTGGCCTTGAAAGCCTTCAGGGATGGGGCATCCACAGCCTCCTTGGGCAACCTGTTCCAGTGTGTCACCACCCTCTGTGTGAAAAACTTCCTCCTAATATCTAAGCTAAACCTCCCCTGTCTCAGTTTAAAAGCATTCCCCCTTGTCCTCCCAATCATGCTAAAGTGAGAAGTTACTATTTAGAGCTGGAAAAAACACTTTTAGTATTCAGACAGTGTCATGGGCTATTTTTGGATGTTAAAGCCCTGGAGTGGTTCAGTGAAGCAAACCATGAATGACCATTAGATAGTCTAGATGGAATTTAAGCCCTGTGAATATAGTCCTCTCATTTTGTCCAGTACCCTCCTTCAGCTTAGCAACTGTAGTGGCAATAACATATGGGCAAATCTACTGCATAACAGGGGTGTTAGTTGCCCTCATTTCTGGGCCTTGATGAAGGCATATCATGAGTGAAACTCCCTCTGTGTCTGTCATGTAGGATTTAATGTGTCCAATCCAGCGAGTCTGCAAGTAGGTATGAGTTACATAAATAGTGTGGATGTGGAAACATCAACTGGAACAAGAGGGATTTACAAGCTCTACCGCAGCTATCATCGATGGTTGTGGTCAAGTCACACATTGTCTGCCCTTCACCTCCTTCTAAACATATAGATGTAGATTCTGTGCAGAAGGTTAAGCATGAGGGACATGATGAAACATAGTCTCTTCTCTGCCATACAGATCTTCACTTCCTCAAACCAGTAGGAGCCTGAAAAGTAGGTTTTACTCTAAAGGTTAATACCCTCTTCAGCACTGCAGGTCTGGTTGCATTCAAATGGACTTGTTTGACCACCCTTAGGGAATTTGGCTGTGCCTAATGAGAACTCTTATTATTATGGATGCACCCATGGCTCAGAGCCCCTTTTTCTAGTTGGATAGACTTGGACGACCACCCTTAAGGAGTCTGACCACAACCAATGAGTGCTCTTATGACTAGTCTTCTTTACTGGAGCAACAGAGTACAGATGCTGTTGAATTGCTAGATATAAATACACTGTCAGCAGAGCATATGCAAGTACTAACAATGTGAATAATATAGCTGACCACAAGCACATTAAACCATAGAATAGCTCTATCAAGATTGCCTAGTTTCCCAGGGAAAGCACTCAGTATAATTGAGTGTGTGAACCTTATCCAATAGGAGTCCCTATGAGGGGGAAGAGAGGCTCAGCCCATCAACTGGTCACAAAAGAGGTATTGTTCTGACTTGTCTGTGGTGGTACCTTCCCCAGAATTCCTTCTCTCTTAGGCCAGTTTGAAACTATTTTCTTTTTTTTATGTGGAGCTTGAGTGACTCTAATCATACCTATCTTTGCTGTGATTGGTGCAAGAGAAAATTGAAAAGCTGCTAGCTCAGGTTGACTACTGCACAGGATATCAGTTCTGTAGTACCACCAAGTTCCCATCCGTGAGATTTTATCACAGAGCCCAGCTGGAGAGTTTTATACCTCACTCACCCTACGTGCTGTATCTCTTAGGGTCAACACACCAAGCTCCCATATGCTCTTAACATCTAAGGTTTGAAGGTCCTACATTGCTTAGGGAACTATCATGAAACAGATTCCTTGCATATAGGCTGCATTCCATCCTGGAGGTTTCTTCAATGTTTTTCTTCATTTAAGTTATTGCCAATAGTTACTCCACATGATCCACCCACTGAAAAGCACCAAGTGACATAGCTAACACTTCCTGCATCATAAGGCATCCTGAAAACACAGCAATTTTTTATTAAGCAGATGCTATGGCTCCTCCTGCTTCTCCTGTGCTACAGTGGCCACTAACATGAAGAGCTTTGGTTCCAGAAGTGGTAGAGATGTGGCAATTTTTTATTAATTACATTATTTATTACATGTTTTACATTATTGGCTCTGCCAGTGTAATAGAACCATGACTACATTACCAGAGCAGTGTTTAAAATTGGCACTGCAAGGAAGTGACATGCTGGATAGAGTGCAAAAAACCTACAAAAACTTCCTTAAGGCCTTCACTTTGAGGAATGTATTTAATAAGCATTTAGTATAGAAAAGAAAAGAACATAAGGTGGACTAGAAATACTCAGTGAACAAAGAGCCACAGAAAAGTGTGGGATTTGGTATCTCCCTTTGTTTACTCCATGAGGGATTGGAAATCTTCCATTTGCTTGGATTAATATTAGTGCCACTGAAAGTACAGAACCACTGCTCTTGGATTTTCAGTAGTTTCCAGCTGCAGTCCATGGTCGTCTCTGTTGGGTGTGGGAATGATCCTTACCTATTGTCATTCTGCTGAAATTCATTACACAGATGCCTGCACCTCTACTAATATAATTTTACAGCTGTGCACGCTGGGGAAGATTGGAAATCACAAAGTCCAGACACTCAGCTGGTGCAAGCTGATAGTAATGCATCTTAACGTCAGCACACTTGGCTGTTTCTCCTGGGCTGTATCAGGAAAGATCATTTGCCTTCATGCAGTACTTTGTACTCATGGCTATGTGGCTATTAAACACAACATGTTTAATCAGGAAGACACATCTGCCAAGCAGACAAGACTGCTGCAGAGCTATGGTGCATCTAGAGTCAACGTTACCCCAGCGATGGTCAGCATCTCAGGCAATGAACTCTGCGGGCCTGGTTTTCGCAGAACCAGTGACGTCCATCTCTTAGTGTGCATTTCTTTATTATTTATTTATTTTGGACAAAAACTGTTTGTGAGAGTGAAGCTGGAGTGTGTTTGAGGATTTCTTCCCTCGGCTGCCCTGAAGCACAGAATGAGCAAATGAACAGCTCTGTTCTGAATCAGCCAGACTACATGCAGTCCCTGTGAGACACTGGAACAATACTTCTGCTATTAAGGCTTCTACTCATTCCCTGCAGAGAAGTGTTTTCAGTGGATTAACTTTTTACAGAGTTTTGTTTTTTCGCCAGAACATTTATTTCAGGTGAAGGAACCCCCTTCTAAGGGGTATTCTGTAGAACAAACTCAAGTGTTCACTGAGCTTTAAATTACTGCTAATCAAGACTCTATGCACCAAGTCTACCTTGCCAGATCCTTGTGTAAGAGAACGGTTTGCATGCCCTGACTTACTCCAGATGTTTTCTGCAGTGCATGAAAGGGAAAGAAAAACACTTCTCCATCTACTGGAAGCACATATTTTGTCCACATCTGTTGAAAAGATTAATGAGCCCTCTTAAGCTTGGTTTACTGCAACTCTGATTTGTAAATTTCAAACATTCCCTTTTTTTTTTTTCCCCCCAAATATGCAGTGAATTAAAAAAAAAAATGCTGTTGAGAAGTAGCATTAAACACCTTAAATAGAAAACCTATCTGAAATTTAAATTTGACCTTAACAGGGGTCTTCATAACAGTGGAAAGTTTTATTCCAAGGCTCTCCAGGTTTATTTGTATTTTGATGTTTTCATCATTGCCACTTGTAAAATAGGATAGTAGAGCAGTTTTATAGAATCCTATTCAACTGGGAAAATAGTGGGAAAAAATGCATATCAGTTAGCTTTTCCAATCACTCTGCTCAGCCAGGCAGGCAGGGTGTCAGTCACCCATATTTGGATTTCTGCTCTGCTCCCAGTTCAGCTCTTTGTCACTGAACAAGTGAAAACATTTCTACTGAACTTGCTGATGTCCCAAACCTGATTCAATCCCCAAGGGCATTGCCTTTTCCTTTTGAACTGTTCTCAGACTTCTCTTTACAATGATTCCCAATAGGCTGTGGTTAGATGGAGATGGAGCAAGTGGTAAATATTAAGGAGGAGCAAATGTTGCTTTGATAAATTTTGGCATGATTTGTTGTCTTAGGATCATGCAAGCATTGCCCATTTAGCTGTGTGGTCTTTGTGTCTTCATACACTCTCTATTCTCTTAGAATCATAGAATATTCCAAGTTGGAAAGAGCCCACAAGGATCATCAAGTCTGACTCCTCAGCTCTAACTCCATCGAGTCTAACTGTTGAGTTGTTCTAACTGGGAGGATGATGGAAGATGCCTATGTCAACAGTTAGATTGTCTCTTCAGTGTCATATGATCCAGGGTTAAGGGACAAGGCAGGGAGCAAAGAGGTACAGCATATGGACAAGTCCCTGGCCAAGTAGGGATGCAGAGGGAGGTAAAGTCCTCTGGTGTGAAGTCCAAGTGGGTGGAGGAGAAGGATCTGGTGAACAACTTCAAGAGGAAGGGCGATCAGCAGCTGGAGGCAGGTTGTAAAAAGTAAGGCTTTTTAGGAACTGGCTGTGATTTTATGACCAAACCAGACAAATCTCATTTCATCAGATCATCATTTCACCTACCTGCCTGGGTCTTCTGCAAAGAGCTCTTCATGCTCTGGGCTCGTATCTTACAAGAAGGCACTTTTAAGGTCACAGGAATGACTTAGCCTTTCAGGGGACCCCAACATGGGCATAGATACACCTTATACTGATCTGGGAAGAAGAGAAAGATCTTCCATGTCTGCATCTGTCAGGCAATCACATCCCACCAGTCAGAAAACAGAAAGCATTAAAAGGGAAACATGTTCCCCATTTCTCTTCCCACAGTAAATAGATCCATGCTCCTCTGGAGTGAACCAAGTGAGGATTTTCTGTAAGCCAGCGGTTACTAAATTTTGATTTAGATGCCCAGAGAATCTAATATGAAAGACAGTGTCAGATATCAAAGCAAACCTAAGCACAGGGAAGCATTTTCTTAAACGAGCAGAGTAACCCCAGTAAAGAAACCAAAGCAGAGAATATTGCACTGACAGAGAACATAGCTGCTCAGCCACGTAATAGCAGGTGCTTTCTTTTGAAATAGCTGCTGTTTGCTGCAGGTTGACATAGCACTTGAAACTGCACAAATCCTTTTTCTCCAAATTTGCAGTACTGCATTCAATTTAGCCTCTGCTAACAAAATAAAGGACAGACATCAACTTCAATCAGCTGGCAATAAATTCTAAATGACCATCTCTGCATAAATCCCTGAGCACAATGCTAAGTGTATGTGAGTAGTAAAGGAAAACAAGGGTGAAGATTTGGGGCCATGTAGGTCTGTTCTAGACTCAGCAGATGAGTCTAGGTGAGAATCATTGCATTAAAAAGCTAGTCCCCCTTGGGTCTCTTTAGCGTCCATAAAAAAACTATACTGATGTGGTAAAAGGTGATCCATGTCCTCCTAAACTGAGTTAACAAAGATCTGACAACTGAATTTTACGCTGGAGGCACCAGTTTCTTTTCTTTCACTCTAATTAATGCGAGGTCACAGTGAGTGGTGCAGTGCAGAACATCTCATTTTAGATTTCTAAAGAGTTAAGGGAGATGAACACCCTCATGTAGCCTCACCTTGGCACAGGGTCTATGAAATGAGAAAAATGACCCTGTGCAATTCAGGGAAGATTCAGCAATGAATGGTTGAAGGCACTTAAAAAGCCTTATGGCAGAATGTGAAATTCTTGATGATGGTGTGTGTCACTCCAGCTTTCATAAAACCAGATAAATCTTTCATTCACAAGATTTGGTATCATGAGTAGATGATACCAAGGACTGCAATGAGCAGGATTTCTTAGCCAGGAAAGCAGGACTGCTGAGCAGCTGAGTGGTGGGACAAGTCCAGAGCTATCCAGAAAGGTCACAAACTTACTGCCAGGACAGCAGGAGATGGTAGGGAGCTTGCAAAGCTCTTCTCCAGCGAGTCCCTACCTCAGCTGATCAATGAAAACTATCTGGATGGGGTCTCCAAGTCCTCTTTTAGTTATGACTTTGTCAAATTGGTTTGCCTTCTGCCCATAGCAACCTGCAGGGTGACCTCACTAACATGTTCACTTGGAGGATGTAGCTGCAAGTTTTCTCGTTTTAGAACCATTTTTGTTTACATCACTGTCGATGCAGAGAGGCAGGGATGGTGCAGATGAAGCCCAAGGGAAACCCTCTGCTAAAATTCTACCCTGAAATGATGAGAAGGTCAGAGCTAGTTTCCCTGTCGCCTCCCTTTCCCATCCCTCCCCCTGCTCTGGGGACAGAAAACCCACCCATGCCAGAGGCATGCTAGCCCCAGGGTTCATTGAAATGTTTCCTTCGGAAACAGATTTTGTGCTGCAAGAAGCCAGATTGCACAAACAGGCAGATGTTCACAAGCAAATGTCCCATGGAACATTAAAATCCCTAGACACATTTTTGTTAATAGCTCACATCTCGTCTGCCATTAGGATGTTTGGGCTGCTCTCTGGAGACAAATCACATAGCAATGACCAACAAAGAAAATACAAGATGGAAGTTTCCAAATGATGTCCTCTACTTTCGTATGGAGAAATAAGGTTTGTTCACAGGGGACAAGAGAGTACACTTGTTCAATCCCAGTAGAGACTGGAGTCTTAATATCCATAATCTGAGAGCAGGTAGAAAACAGAAGAAACAAAGGTCTTTGCTGCACTCCTACATCTGATTTGTGTCAGTGTGGACAAGCCACGTGGGTACAGTTAATTGTGTCCTTTTTTGATAATCCACTTTTGCATTTGCCATACGTCCTTATCCAAGACTATATCCCATTTTATTGCTCTAAGGTAGTGCTAGGACACTTTAGAGCATTTGTTCTTTACCCCCTCTTCTTTGTATTATTCCACCCAAAGATTTATTCCTTGTTACACCTGTAAAATCCAGCAGGCTGTAAGACCTTTCAAGTCTCTCTTCAAGGTTTAAATCCACACTGGGCTTTGCGGGTACATATTAGTAGTGCAGTTATGCAGCTTCCCCCAGTTCTCATTCCCATAGGTCAAACTGAGTTCATTTTCTCATAACCTGCTTTGTGCAGTAGTATTATACAGATACAGCCCCATGTTTGACAACAGAGATCCTTCTTTTACAGGACAAGTATGGAGATAGAACTGATCAGCCATAGCATCACAGAATCATGGAATCATTAAGGTTGGAAAAGACCACTAAGGTCATCAGATGCAACCATCAACTAACTCATCACCACAGTGCCCACTAAACCATTTCCCTCAGTGCCACATTTATCCTTTTCCACTTGGCCCTTCTCTTTATCAATTGCATCTGACCTTCTTCGGGGTTGGTTTTGAATTCAGAGCTCTCTGGGCCTCAGTAGTACTACTTCAGTGAGCAGCTGTCTTGCTGATGGATGTTAGTAATGAGAACTCCTGAACCTGGCACAGTTGTTTTTATTCTTCTGTTGATCTCAGTCTAGCCTCACAATAAAAGAGGTACAAGTGTTAAAGCTTGAAATGATACTCTCCATATCTGGAGACTGTAGAATCATATAATCTTTTGAGTTGGAAGGGACTTTTAAAGGCCATCTAGTTCAACTCCCATGCAATGAATGTGGACAGCTACAGCTCAACCAGGTTTCTAGCTATAGATGCTAGCTGTAGATGTAGACGCTACAATAATATTTTTTTAGAAGTACTCCACTTCTGTCCTTTTCACAGGTTTTGGAGTTCTTCAACAGCTCTGCACTTCTTTTTTGCACCTAATACTTCCATCCCTCCTGAACTGCAAAGCTTTCCTATGGCCTCAGAGAAAAGAAATTTAGCCTCTGAGAAGGCTGGTGGAACTTGTGTCCAGCAAAGATGTCTTCACAAGCACAGTCACAGAAAAGTTATGCTTGATAAGCTGACATTGGCGTAACTATTTCAGCACAAATGGGCCTGTGGTTCTGGTTATGTAGTCATTATGCAAAGGACTGTGTGAGACCTTAGTGACTCATGCTCAGGACTTTCAATCATCCCATGAGCAAATCTCTTGGTACCATTGCCTAAATAAAAGTAGTTTTCATTTCACCCTATGTAACGCAACATTATGCTATTCATTAATGTCACTAGATCACGCACTGGCTTAGGAAATGACTCTCTTGGATTTTGGAAGGGACTCTGGGCTGCAGTCCTCGACATGTCTGTCTACCTGTTGTCTTTCCAAACAAGATTGGGTTAGGCAACCCAAACAAGCAACCAAGTGCCCAGTGACTGGGACGAGACTGCCTGGAGCCTTACATGAAATATGCCTGGGAGGAGTCTGAAGCTTGAAGCCAAGACTGGCAAGGAAGGAATAAAGGTCCTATTTTGGGTGCACTTGCTGAACATTCCACTTGAAGGAATTTCCTCCCTTTAAGAAAGAACGTGAAACGGTCAGACACCATTAAACTGACAATTTTACATTTTGCTTTTCGTGCGTGGTCTACTTAATCATCATAAATCTGCATGATAGGCCATGTGGTGAGGAATGTCATATGGAAAACTCTTAATAATATCAACACTGTATTTTCTTGCTTAAGAAATTAATTCCCGCCTCCTAACCTTGATAGATCAGGATTGAGCTTTAGGTTCTCATTTTCTGCAGCAAATATAGGAACTTCCTTAGAGGTTTTCAAATATAATCTTCAAAGTGGAAAAGAAGAAAAGTAAAAAGGGTTTACCAGCCTCCAGGACAATAGCAGCTCGTACTGCTGCAGGTCATTATCTTCCTGGGATTGTTGGTCTTTTCTGAAATGCTAAGCTATGTGCAGCTCAGCTTTCTGCAAAATCACGTCAGAGTAGTTAAGTAAGCAGAAGACCTTTGCAAAGCCTTTGGTATTTCACCCTTTATAATAAGTAAAATAAGGCAATCTGAGAACCCACTGCTCAAATAATAGATCAGATTTTCGCTGTGCCCCATTATTAAGTGGAAGAATATTAGTTGGCGGAGGATGAAGCTGTGTCAAGAAATACTGAAAATTAGACCGTTTGGTCAGCCATAGACTATGTCTGGTCTTTGGTTGGTCTGTTACTGGAGACAAAGAAATAGGATGTATAAGAGTTTATGCTATTCTCAGTACACACTAAAAAAGACAGTTCATTCTGACATCAAGCTGAATTGCTGAGACCAGACTCAGTTACAGACTCAGCCATCAACTAAACATACATAGTTTGCTTCTCTTCCTTTCAGTCCACACCAACCAAATGCAAGCAGTGGTACTTGTCTTCTTTCCTTTACCTTTTGATATCTCAGGCATTTAACATCTCTGTGCAGTGCATACATATTATGTGTGGACATCATAGAATCATAGAATCGTTTGGAAGGGACCTTTAAAGGCCATCTGGTCCAACTCCTCTGCAATGAACAGGGACACCTACAGCTTAATGAGAGTGCTCAGAACCCCATCCAGCATGACCTTTACTGTTTTCAAGGATGGGGCAATGTATTAGTGATAACTCCGTGGATGGGATGTGGGTCTGATTTTGATGGTCATATTTGGGGAACCCCATAACTCTGTCTGAGGACAAGGACAGTTCAAGGAACACACAGCAAAGAAGCTAGGCTGTCATTCTCAGAAAGTTTTCTACCTAACAGCATAAGTTCACAGTGCAAAGGGTAAATAAATTAACAGTAAAATAAAACTGTGATGGGGACAATTGACAGATTATGCTGGCATGGAGTGCTTGTGGGTATAAGTGAAAAAAAATCAAAAATAGAAGTATTTCTAAGGATACCTGTAGGTAATTCATATACCAAGGCAGAAAATCCAGCTTTTTTTCCCCAACATTTTGTATCAGAAGCAAACTGTGTTGTGAATAGGCTATAAAAACAGAGAAGCAGGTGGAAAGTTCTGCATGAAAGTTTCTCATTCGTCACAGAGTATGCACTGCTGTTGGGCACAGATGGATTGTGGCAGCTTGTATTCTCACCCACCCCCATGTCTCGTATAGTTTGACCAGAAGAAGTAGTGAATATTCAGGCACTAACACGCCTTCAACAGAATTCACATTGCTTTGCATCTTTGCCGTAAATCTCCATGCTCTGGAGATAGCCAAAAAAGTGCTATCTGTGCTGGAGATACCACCCAGTGTACACTCCATTCCTCTGTCTTTTTGAAGAGTGTAATAATCCCCATTGCTCTATCTGCAACCACCACAAAAGCAAAAATCCCTCACCAGATGACTTGTCACAGAATCATAGAATTGTTTGACTTGGAAGGGATGCTTAAACGTCATCTAGTCCAATTCTCCTGCAATGAACAGGGTCACCCACAGCTCCATCAGGTGCTCAGAACCCAGTCTAGCCTGACCTGACACACCACTGTGTGTCGCCAGGGATGGGGCATCCACCACCACTCTGGGCAACCAGAGACAATAGATTAATGCTTCATGTCATCCCTTCAGCCTTAATAGCACTTATTTCTCGAGGAAATGGAAATGTTTCCTCAGCACTGATTCACAAGGCATTGGACCTATTCCACCTAATGGCTTGTTGGGTGTCACTCCATCTTCGTGGACTACATCCTTTCCATAGGAGCAGCTCTGCTAGCCAGCTCCCTCTCCTCTTCTCCAGTTGTTGGCCTGACTGTAGCTCTTAGGATCCTGGGATGATGGGAGATGGGATCTTAGGATGTCTGGGCCAGATGGGAGAGTAAGCATTCCTAGGCAAGGGCTTGACTCCATTGAAGGCTGATCTTCATGTCCCTCTCATTTTCATTGTCCACACAGTCTAATGTGAATTTTCAGACTAGCGCTATAAGGATGGAGGGGAAATCAGAACTATTCTTCATCCCCATGGAATAACATTGCTGGTATCAAGGTTTGTCTAGCTTTTTCCTTTAATTCCAGATGACTTCAGGATTTAATAGCTAATTTGTTTTTATGTGATTTTTTTTTCATCTGAAAATGCGCAAAATTTTTTATTTACACAGTCGTGGGATATAATCATCTGAACAAGTGGAAGTGGTGACCAGGAAAACATTTCAGATGGAAATTGAAGCAAGCAATGACAACGCTTTCTTTGCATGAAGAATGGCAGTTGCCATTTCAGACTTCCACTCAGATGAGAAAGGGTCATTTCCACTCTGGTTTTAGGATAGAATTGCAGCAGAAATCAGCCTGTGAGTCTTTCCTTCTGGCTCAGGAAACTGGAAGCAGCAGATGAAAAATGTCTTTCAACAGGCAGGAGTGACATTTCTTCAGATTGCAAGCACTGTTAGGGAAATGCCAGGTTGTCTACAAGCTTAACTTCGAACATCAGTTGAACCAATTTCTCATGATCATAAAAAAGTGGCAAATTTTAATAGGAAATTATTCTTATTTTATTTTGGAATACTTCGCAAATGAGCTCAAGGTTTGCATTATCTTCTCCAGGCAACAGTAATGATTTGCTTTCCAAAATATCACTTTGCATCTTTGCCTCCCCCTACCAAAAAAAGATTTTATGGGTTTTGATTGTAAGGTGACTCATGGGAGATTTTGTCTGAATGTGAAAAACTCAATGAATGGTAAGATGGCCCATGGAAAGAATCAGAGCAGTTCTGTTGGAAACAGGAGAGTTTGGAAGCCAAAAAAGTAGAATTATTCACTATTATGTAAACCAAACTGTTTTGATTGAGGATAGCTCAAAGACTGCACTGTCTCATAAACAAGCATCCTCAGACAATATCCAGCTTCTGAGATAATTCTTCATTAGTATTTTGTGTAAGCAGAGAGAATGTATCAGTCAGAGAGCAACAAAACCAATAAAACAGGAAAAAGAATGGGGAGGATTGGGAACGGGAAGGGAAGGGAAGGGAAGGGAAGGGAAGGGAAGGGAAGGGAAGGGAAGGGAAGGGAAGGGAAGGGAAGGGAAGGGAAGGGAAGGGAAGGGAAGGGAAGGGAAGGGAAGGGAAGGGAAGGGAAGGGAAGGGAAGGGAAGGGAAGGGAAGGGAAGGGAAGGGAAGGGAAGGGAAGGGAAGGGGAGGGAGGGGAGGGAAGGGGAGGGAAGGGGAGGGAAGGGGAGGGGAGGGAAGGGGAAAGTTTTAGCACAAACACTAACTCTTTAGTTTGAAAACTAAAATCTTCCTTTAAATGTAGTGCTCAGAGCTCAAAAGACACAAGCCAAATTCAGATTGCTGGGGTGATTAAGTTCTTTGCTGGAAATTGGAAACATCAGGCTGTTGATATCCTTGGGAAAGAATGTGTATTCCAGCAAGCAGAAACAAGGGTTGGGGAAAGGTTGCCTGTTGCGATATTTCATCCCAGGTACAGCCAAAAAATGACCCCAGAAAACATAACCCTGGCTTTGTTCTGGGAATCACTACGTATTTCTTCTGAAATATACAAGAAAGTGCGCATTTCCCCCTCAACCTGTGGGAGGACACTGAGAATGGCCAAAACAGTTTTAAAACTGATTCACTGTGTGTCTGCCGGTGACTGCAGAAGGGTTTCACTGTTTTTTGTTTTTTGTTTTTTCTGTTTGGTATTTTTTTTTCTTTTTTTGCTATTGGTTACATTATTGAACTCTGGGACGTTTGCTGCAAACAGATGTGAAATCATCGGTGCTTCATCAATGCTTCCCACTGTGTCATCTGCCTTGAAAATCAAGGACTTGTGCTCTTGGCTCACTGGTACAAGGCTGGTTTTCCTTTTCTTTCAGAAATCTTACAAATATAAATTTATTCTAAAACAACAGAGGAAGGTTTTAGTTCATAGACAGAGTCCTTAGCACTCTGGATGCTGTTGGAAAACAAGGCTGAGATTTACTCATTCTGAACCAAACCTTCCTCTCCCCACAGCTGTCAGTCCCATTGCACATAGATGTGGTAACTATTTAGAGGAAAATGAAGAGGGCTGAGGAATAATGACACTGCAAGATATTTAATTGAAAATCCATTTCTGCATGTCTTCCGAAATACACCCACGTTGGCTTCTAGGAGACTCCAGGCAGCTCTACTGCTTTTCAAAAGGGGTGGCTTAAAAGTTGGGAGGCAAAGAGGTGTTTTTTCCAGAATTTTTTTTCATAGTCTAAACGGTAGGTGAAATCTCCTGAAAGCCTTGCAGTGATAGTAGGTGATGATCAGGTGAGCATTTGGCTGAAAGCTTCACAAAAATCAAGCCTGTGAGACTGAATAATAGAATATATGGCTGGCAGAGAGCTGATCTCCTCCCCCAGAAAAATTGCTACCAGCAACACATTTTCCAGCATCCATTTCCATGTTAGACAATGGCTCGCACTTTCAATCTGTGCAATAGGAGTAAGATGAAAGAAGAAACTGCATACTGCTTCTTGGGCAAAAGGCTTCTTGATGAGCGAAGTCTGAAAAAGTGCTGCAAAGACAGGCAGTTGTTTTTCCTTCTCATATTCACCTGAAACGTCCAGGCTGTGAGATTCTTCACGCCAGGCACTGCTTGGAGGTCTGCCATAGGATGGGGGCAGTGGTACATCTGGCAAAGTAGTGACAGAAGTGCCAGCAACAGCCACGGGGTATGGAAAAGGCAAGGTGACTAAGTGTTGGCAATGGCTTTTATTAGGTCAGCTAAAAAAAAGGAAGTATTGACACAAACAAACAAACAAACAAAACATTTTTCTGGCTTATAGTCCAGAACATTTCTTTCTCATTAAACCATCTGGTAATAGCTGAGGCTGGGGAAAGATGTTAACTCCTGCACAAACCACAGCCCAAGGAAATAAGGCTTTTTGTTTATGACTGGCTAATCTGACCTCCCTTCAACCACAGCCCCCTGTACCTTTCTGTTATTAAATTATGTTATGAAACTTAATTGGAGCAGAGCTCCCCCAGTATATATATTGTTTTGAAATGACAGAGATCAGCAGAAGACCTTTCCAACAGAGGCTCCAACCACTGAAATCCTATGAGCCAAACTCACGGTTCTCAGTTCCTTGATGTACCATCTGTAGTCATTCATGCTTGTACCAGAAAAGTGGATAATGCTGGGCCAAAGAGCAGCAGAATGTCAGATGTTTTGCAGTGATGTAAATGAGATCGGGATGGGGTCCAGATGCAAAGCAGTGGAGAATCAGACCCAGGAAGCAGAATCAGGGACAGCTGCAAACTCTCTTCCTCTGTGTGTGTGGCCAGCAACTTTGACCCCCTGACATTAGTGCTGATTTAGGCCATAAGGTACAAAAAGTGAAGGAGAAAAATCAAGAGTTCCTTTGTGATGGAGTAAATTACTCACTTTGGTGCAGAGTCTGAGTAATTCATCACCTGAATCTGAAAGTAATTCTTAGTCTAAATGAAGATCAAACTGAGAACATTCAGTATGTTCTTACATTAGCAGGGAAGATACTGACCCTATGCTTTAACCCTCTGAAGATAATTAGGTTCTGGAGTTAAAATGAGAACTTTTAAATGAGAAGTAAGGTTTGGTAACAGTGTTAGGTTTTTTTAACAGTGTAAGATTTTTAACAGTGTAAGGTTTTTTGTAACAGTGGAATTTAAGGGCACATTTTGAAGCACTGTGGCGAACAGTCTCTTTTCTCCTGAAATCTCACTCTCTAACTACTTGCTTAATAAAACACAAATTACTGGAATTGGTTCAAAAGTCAACAGAGGAAGTCCTTTCTCTGCTGTCAGGTAGAGGTTAAGCTAAACATGATATTGTCTCTTGTGATTAAATACTGCAAAATCCCGTAATATACCACTTGTCTATGTGCTTAGGGTAAACATTTGCATGCTTGCTCTGCCACCAGCCCAGGGTGATTAAGGTTGGAGCAGACCACTAAGACCACCAAGTCCAACCCCAACCCATCCCCCCCATGCCCACTGACCATGTCCCTCAGTGCTGCATCTCTATGTTTCTTGAACACCCATTCTGTTTGGCCACAGTAGCAACCAAGGATGCTCATGTGGCAATTCCCCATCCTCCATGGAGGCACGCAAACAGCATCAGAGTCCTTCAGATTTTATTCAAAAGTAGAATGAGGGGCAGTTTCCTCCCCCTAACCACATACGCCATATCATTAGGCTATTAACAGGAACTCCTGTCTTCTAAGTAACAGCAGATACGTTAATAAACTTATCAGTTGCCTTCAGGCTGTTGTCTGCAAATCCCAAAGGGAAGTGTGGATTGTGGACTGCTTCCAAGCCCATGAAAAGTAATTAGGAAACCAGAGCTATTGTCAGCAAGCTTAAGTGTGCTATTCAGGGATCCGCCACTCAGCAGAAAACATAGAGATACCTGCAAATGAAAAATAGAGCGAGGACTTCTGCAACAGGGAAATTCTGAAAGAGTCTCTTTGTACATCAGTAAATTCCAATACCTGCACTTAGCCAGGATATTTCAGGGGTTGGTGTATTTCTTCCTCCTAGACCACCACAATCCCTGGAGGATAGCTAGCTGCTCTCCTGCCACTCTTGATGGACAAGCCCTGGTTTTCACCCACTGTGACATTCTGTGACAAACGCCATGCACTCCATTTTTTTCCTTGCTGTTTGTAAAACTTCCCAGCATAAAAATGTAGAGATGGAGTTTGGATCTCTTTCACTGGTGAGTATTTTTCAATCCTATTTACAGCTTGTGCTTATTTTCATAGGATAAGTGTTGTCTGACTTGTGTTTCCTTCTTGCTCTCATGTTTTACTATTCTGTCTTTAACTTGTAACTGAAATGTCATCCCCTTTTGTGTAGAAGCGGTTTTCTCACTCATCTACTCATTAGACATTTTTCTGCTGAGACAGTTGTTTTCTTTCCACTATCATATCCCCTTAATTTACTTTCACTCATGTAGACTTGGGGTCTATGCCCATGCCTACATCTACCAAATGCAAGAAGACACAAGAATTGTGGCAACCAAGGTGTTACAATCACATAGCAGACCTTCCCTCCCTTCCTTGGGTACCCAAGAGATCCAGGCAGCTTGAATTTACACAGCATTTCAAGGTAAAAAGGGGAAGAGAAGGCTGCAGGAGAAATGAGGCAAGTTGCAGCACTGAACCTTGTCTGTAATGGTGTCAGCAGTGGCTGAGCTCTTTTGAAGCTGAGCCTCGTGGGCTCAGTCTTTGCAGAGGCATCAAGGCAGATTCTGACTATTGCACTGAGCTGACTGACATGCCACACACTCAAACCCACCTGAAGCACAGAGGAAGAAGGAGATGAAGGTGCTCTTGCTAATGATGCCAACGGCCAAAACCCAGGCTGCAACAACTGCTCATTTTCAGCAAGTAGGGAAGGAAGCTGTCAAGTGTAGAGAGACCATTCATCAACACCTCAATTCCTACTTTGTGCAAGGTTGTGAGGACAAATAGTCTTGCCTCTGCTCACCTCCAAGTGCAGGAAACTTCCTTAAGTGAGGAAGAAACTACCTGCAGTGGCAGGTTGGAGAGGAGGAGACAAACTGACATATGAGATGCATGTTCTACTTTTCAGTCTATTTGCTCAGTATTTTTAATCTGAAAATAGTCAGACTACACCAAATAATGCCCAGGAACATTTGAAGTTCTGCATCAGGATGAAATCCATCAACTAAGAGACCATCCCCACAAGACCATGTTATCTACCACTAAAAAAAGAGACTAACGATGTCTCAATCTATTGAGGAAGGGGACCGACTGAGAATGCATCACACACATAGGATGAGAGACAGTGGCCTCAGGCTGTGCCGGGGAGGTTCAGGTTGGATATTAGAAAACCTTTCTACTCTGAAAGAGTGGTCAGACATTGGAGTAGGCTGCCCAGGGGAGTGGTGGGGTCACCACCCTTGGAGATGTTCAAGAACCATGGAGATCTGGCACTAAGGGATGTGGTCCCTCAGTAGGCATGGTGGGGATGAGTTGGGTTTGGACTTGGTGATCTTAGAGCTCTTTTCCAAACTTAATGATTCTATGATTCTATGATAAGGATACATCTACTCTAACCAAGTCCTCTGTCATATATACATATACCTGGGTGGCTGTTTCCCCTGTGGATTTTATTTCCGTAACTTCCTCTGTTTGCTTTCTGAAGCCTTGTAAATTTTGGACATCCAAAGCATCTTGAGATGAGGAGTGCTGTGGGTGACAGCATGAACTGTGAAAAGGATTCTTCCTTTGTATATCCCCTTTCTGTTTATTTTCACATCATTGCTAAAAAAAAAATGCAAATAATCAAGTCTTGAGCTTTTGAAAAAAACTTTCTGTTAGATATGAGAAGAAAATAATTATCTGTACTATGAAATGGGTGAACTTTTACCTGCAACCCTATATCCACTCTGGCAGACTTCACCTTAAGAAAGTCAGAAGCATATTGGAGGAAGTCCAGGGTACAGCAAGTGTGGCAGGTGTTAAAAAGTGACCTGAATGAATCACTGAATCACTGAGCTTTCTTTGACCAGAAATAAAAAGGCTGAAGAGAGGACATAATGGTCAGGCACTCTGAAGAAAGTACTGCATATAAAAAGACTACGATTGTTGTTCTTTGTGTTTTAGAAATACTCTCTGAGGCAGGACACAAAGTAATAAGATTCCTTTACAGGAAAGGAGATTTTGATTAGAGATAAAGACAGTCTTTTTGGCTAGCTCTCAGCAAATGAGCTGTGAAGGGTGGGAATCCCGAAGTCCTGGTGAGGTGTAGGAACATGGCAGGCACCCCAGATAGACAGATGGATGAACCTTGGGTCTGCTCCCACCACACAGCCTGTATGGCCTCCTGCTGTTCTTGCATCCCTGATTGCATTCAGAGGATGAGCAGTCTTTGACAGAGTCACTTTAGTTCTTCAGTCAGTCTTTCCCAAAACATCCTTTTCATTCTGAATAAATCTTTTTGATCAAATGGAATTGTTTGTTTTCTCAAAATAAGGATGGGGAATGAAAATGTCAGAAAACAACCAATTATTATTATTATTATTATTATTATTATTATTATTATTATTATTATTATTATTATTATTATTATTATTATTATTTTGCTGGTGAAATTTGATATAAAATACCTAATCATGTGTATGGCACCACTCCAGGGCCTGGTTCAGTGCCTGCCCTACAGATGGGCCATCAATGTAAAAGCACCTTCCATTGCTCCCTCTTCTAAAGACCAAATTCCTCCCCTCTCCATCCCTCTTGTTACATCTACCATTCAAGTCTGAATATGATGAAGGATTTCCTATCCCACTGTACACAAAAGGAGTTTTAGCAGCACAAAAGCAATTTGCTCTTCTTAGTGTTACACTTTCCAGACTACCTCTGTTGTAACCTCCTGAAGGACAAATATTTGCCCCTATATAGGACTCTGGTTTTGGAATCCATCTTTGAGGGTTTCAGTAGCTTCTTCTTACAGTTCATCTCACTGAAATGCATTTTGTTAACGTACAACTGGTTCTCCAAGTTTTCAGTCCCCACACCCAACATAAAAACCTACTCTTGTGAGTGTTAGTAGCATCGATGCAGATGGGAGATAATTAGCATTGGGCTGTATCTGCTTCATACCATTTATAGTACAGCAGGGATTCAATATTAATGGTCTAGACAGTGATTGATTGTTTGTATTTTAAGGCGATCACAGCTTCCCACTGACAAAATGCAAGGGGCAGGGAATTTTCTATAGATAAAATGGTAAGAAAGACATGAGCACATTATAGCTACTGCAAAAAGCAAGCATATAAGACATTTGCTTACCATGATGACTCCAGAGCCTTGAAAGAAGTTCTAACACACTGAAGAGTAAATGAATGGCAAGTTTGAAGTGATTTTTTTCTGTACTGTCTCTTAGAAGTTGATCTTTTCCCATGAGAACCACATAACCATATTTGTCAATGACCTTCAATATGACTACTGGGGGAACCACTTATTTTTCCTTGCATCAGTACAAATCTTTGTATAATAAAAGTAAGCTTACTAAAATCAAGCTCTTGGCTCATCTTCCCCATACCTCTTGTAGTATTTCATGGACTACCCAACTTCCAGACCAAAGCAAAAACTGCTTCTGGTTATGCTTCAATAGATACTATTGTGCAACATATGCCTACAACTTTTACAAACATCTGTCCATTTATCTTCAATAATAATCTGTGACAATGATTTAAACAGGTGGTCTATGTATTGTTAATAAAGCACCATGGATGAAGTATCTACCAGCTTAGTTGAACGACCAACCCCATACTTCTGAGCTTTAAAGCTCATAACCTCTTCAACCTTTTTCTAAAGAGGTTGACTAGTAGAGTCCATCAACCACATGCTCACTGTACAATTGCAGTTCTGTACCGTTCCTCTAGAACTCTTCCTGCTGTTATGAACTACATAACCAAAGTATTTATTTTTCAAACTTTCCTTGAGAGGTCCACTTTGCAGAAATATTAATTGTTTTTGACAGTGTCAAAAGAAATGGGTTTTGTGAAAGGAGCTGAACGGCACTAAACAAGGCAATCCTCTTGAAGCTAATTTACAGAGCTGAGGAATTTACTGGAGTCTCAGGTAATGTGATAAAAGTTATGCAAGGCTCTGCGAAGTTCCCAGACCTGTGAAACGACAAATATTCAAGAATACAACAAACATAAATTAGTGTAGCTCCAGTGAGGGTATCACTCATTTGTCAAAGGAACAAATAAAATTAAGTCCATTTTAGCAGCACTGATCTTCAGTAGCCAGGGAGTTTCTGTTTTGCACTCTGGGAGGCAATAGAAATCTTATAGCATCCCTGTAGAATAGGAAGACTGAGGAACAAAGTACTAAGAACAAGGTCTCTTACTTTTCAGCCTACTTTCATAAGGAAACAAGGCAGCACAGTCACACTGTCCGTGTTATCTACCTTCCTCTGCCAACCCTAAAACAATTTTAGCCCTTTTTACAGTGTTTACCCAATTTGACAAGAAGGGTAAAGTCTGAAGGATATTATGTTGTATTGAAGATAAAATTTTCATTACAGTACTACTAGGAACTGATCCCCAGTGCCTCTGTGATGCAACTGACGGAGCCTGCAGCTTGTTTCATATCAAAAGAGCTGGAAAATATGTGGGCTCCCTCTTTGTATCTCTTCCATCTGAGCAAGATGCTCTCTAGCCACATGATTACTATTGCTCTTTAAGGAAAGAGAGCTTTTATTTTCTGCTGATCCTTTTTAGCCCAGAATGGCAAACTGCTACGTGCACGATAATGTGAGCTAAAGGCTAAGAAAAATTAAAGCATATGCAGGAGAAGAGCATGGCTTTCACCTTTGCCCTGGTATTGTTCCTGTTGCAGTCTTTCTCAGCACTTCTCTCCCACTTGTCTGGCAAATTAAAAACATAGGGAGATAAAATAAAAGGTTTCATTTCCAAAAATTCCCTTTTCTTTATTGAAAATGATTTTCAAACCCTTTCTGTTCCACTGTGTATGGGACTCCTACAGTCATGCTTTCTTTGAAGCATGAAAGGATTTCAAACATTCAAGAGCTGTGCTAAACATTTGACATATGATGCAGAAAATCAATAATAGCATTTTGGAGCACCTCCAAAGCAGAACAATCTTGCTAATGGCCAGGTCAGCATGCACAGTGCTTGCAGCCTGGCATTGTCTCTGTTTCATTTCAGGCTAAACCAAGGTGCAGAATAAGGTTGTGGATTTATTGCAGAACAAGCCAATACTTTTTAAATAGGAAGTGTACCTGTGACTGCCTTAGAGGCTGGTCTAAGCTGTGCTGTAAGGCTTCCCTTCCTTATTACAAACCTCTGCTTGGAGAGGCAGTGGGCTGAATTGGAAGGCATTCACCAGAGTCACACAGTCATGTACTTAGATAAGAGACCTTCAGACAGATAAGAGCCACAATCTCCCAGCCCCAAGACCATCAGCAGGTGCTGAGCACCCTGTTGTCCAAAGATGCTAATTGCTATCTCAGTAGTATTGAAGGAACAAACACAAATCTCACATCTTTGGTAACATGACAATTCAAACAAAGTGTTTTCACACTACTGAGATGGATAGATAAGGATGAGCCATTTCCTGAGGCCTGGAACCCACACTGGCTGTCCACAGTGATGCATGGCAGTAACATCTTCCATTTGTGCCCATAATGGCTTCTTCAGTGAGAAGGTTTTTGTTAACTCCACTTTTGGTGCTGAGAACTCTGCCATGAGAAAGTGGCCAATCCAAAATCACAGAAATGCACTTGTCAGTTAGGACTGATGACATGCTGGCAGAGAGCAGAAAAACGGGAGTTTTGTAGAGTCATTAAGCTTGGAAAAGACCACTAAGATCATCAAGTCCAACCGTCAACCCATCACCATCATACCCATTGAGCCATGTCCTCAATATATATAAATACTCATTTCTTCTTCTAGAGACCATTGAAGTAAGGGAGAAAAAAAAAATCAAAAGCACATATGGTTTTTATTTTTTCATCATGTACAGGAGAAGGAAAAAAAAAAAAAACAGTGATCACCTGTAAAAAGAGTGATTTTCTCTTCTGGGAAAAGAATCTATTGCATCCATAAGAGGCTGTTGACAGCCACCAGAAAGCACTGAAAGCACTGAGCATCCAAGATGCCCTCCTTATTTACAGCCACTGACAATGCCAGGGAGTTGGATGCAGATGAAAGGGGAGGCACAGAAGCGACAAATGGATTTTCAAAACTAATGAAAGCATATCTAAGACTGGGATTAGTGGTTGTTGTGGTTTAATCCACCAGGCAGCAAACCACACACAGTCCTCTGGTTATTTTCCCCAGGTGGGATGAGGGAGAGAACTGGAAGCAAAGCAGAAGCCGTGGACTGAGATAAAAACTATTTACTATGATAGAAGAGGAAAATGGAAATAAAAATGCAATCATAATTATATATATACATATATATATATTATATCCGCAATGCAGTCACTCGCCACACACCAACTGATGCACAGCAATAATACAACTGCCTGCCAACGGTTGTTCCCTGTGCTGTGCTTTAAGTGTCTCCAGGAGTTTCTGAAATGAAGTAATGAGACCTTGTGTACCAAAGTGTGGGCTGGTTTTCTTTACTGTGACCTCTGTGTCCCGCCAAGCTGGGCAAGCATTACCACAACATAAAATCAGCAGAAGAGATATCTTTCAGCATTAGATTAAAAATAAGACAAAATAACAAAACGAACTAAAATACACTGTATGGCCAAGAGGAAGTTATCATCTGAATGCCAACTCTTTGCCCTGTGTTGCAAAGGAACTCCTGGGAGACATTTGCAATGGCCCCTCACAGTCCTTACGGTCCATGAAACACTGGTAACTACTTCAGGCAAGCAGTCACCTCTCCCAGGGTCTGTGCATGTGCACAAAGCTAATTTTCAAGTTGTCTTTCCCACATTCTGCTGCCATTTCCAGGTCTGCAGCTCCCACTGATGATAACTTGCTAAGGGCAGAACCTGGCAGCACATGGACATGATGACACCACATGGCACTGATGATAAAGGTGCTTCAGATGTGACTGTGGGATTGCTGAACACTGAGTGCCAGAAGGGCCTTTCCAGCATGGAAAATCACCATTCTTATGACAACGTGTTATGTAGTTTTTTTTGTTTGTTTGTTTGTTTTAAGTGTGCTTTGGGGTTGTAAGGTAATTTTTGCTTTCTCAGGCAGTGACACACAGTGGGCAGTGCATTGCTCAAGAGACTCGGTTGTATTTCCAGCACTGACAAAGGCAGAAGGTACATGACCAGGAGAAATTCATTTCACCAGCAAGAACCTCATCTTTCCTGCTGTTAAATGAGGTAAATAATCTTGTCTCATTTTTGATGAGGCAGAAAGCTTTGAGATCTACTAATTAAAAAATAAAAGATTAAAGTAAATGACCGTTTTACTAAAGCAAGCTGCTTTAAACACTCTGAATTTTAGGCAATTCTGCCAGTGCAAACTCTGATGAAGGAGGGAAGGGATGGTGCATAAAGAGGTAAAGGGAGGGAGGTCAGAACATTCTCAAATCAATCCAGGCAGGAAGAGACTTCCTGGGTCACAGAGTCTTGTCCAGGGTCTCACTTCCTTCCATATCCTTTAGACCTCATATTCAACAAAGGAATCTCCACTAAGAAATCTTATTTTGGGGGTCTGTTATAATTTAGACAGTGGAACCAATGTGCTGTGAAGCTGCCATATAGCTACTTTCCTGGAAAAAAAAAAAAAAAAAAAAAAAAAAAAGCAATAACCAACAGTAGAAATATAACAGCTGAGAAAATTAAGGTTCTTGACTCTTTTTCTCCTTATTTTTCCCTTTTAGAAATCTGTCCAGAAGATTCCCCATTAATCAACAGCAACAAGGAATCTCTCACCTCTGAGGGAATATTTAACTTGAACTTGCATGTGTACACTGAAATCTGAGTGTAGATCCCATCATGTGGGCACATCCCAGCACTGACTTGCCTGAGCTCATTATCTGCTCTCTCTGGAGCAATGAAGCACAGCTTTAAAATTGGTTTCCTGCAGTTTTGCCCCCCCTCTCTCCCCTCACCCCCTCGCCCCCCCTTTTTTTTTCCCATTTCAGTCTCACCCAAGTGCATAATGAAAAAATGTTGTGGCTTCGCATGCAAATAAAATTTAACATAACGACTTTCTGAGCTAATGCTTAGCTCAGGTAATGCACCAGGGGGCTTTCTGTTGCCAGGCCATTTCCCCACTCCATTGTAAAACATTAAGCTGTTGAAAAGCAAATCATGATTGCTAAGTTGGGTGGCTGATGGAAGGAACAAAGAGTTTTGGATACACGTCAAGGAAGGAACAAAGAGTTTTGGATACATGTCAAATGTTCTGGAAGACTGGCTGACCAAAACCACTTCAGGGGTGATCATTATCAGTATATCTGAGCAATTAGTCTCATTTTCCAGCAGATAGCAGCTACTAACCACAGCTCAGTGCTCTGCGGAACATAGCCACTTTTCTAGCTCTTTGATACAACCTGTCACTGACCTTTCAGGGGTCTGCTCAGGGCTGTTCTGCAGCCCAGGCAATTGGATCAGATCTAACTGCTATAAACCAAGACCAAGAAATTCCTCTGTAAAGTGATACATTTCTAGTGTGAATGCCATATCTTGTGCTGCTCGTATCAGCTGCTCCATGATATTGAATGTACAAACTGTTTAAAATAGCAAAGTGAACTTCTGAAGTGTTATTTTGCTGTCACAAAAGCATTTGCAGGTTGGATATTCAGAAAAATTTATTCTCTGAAAGAGTAGTCAGGCATAGATCAGGCTGCCCAGGGAGGTGGGGAAGTTACCGCCCCTGGAGGTGTTCAAGGAGCATGAAGATCACACAATGACTTGAGTTGGGTTGGGTTGGAAGGGATCTCAGAGATAATCAGAACGTAGAGAAGCTTTTCTCCCCTGACTTGGCCTGGGACCAATTTCACCATAATTCAGCTTTGTGTTGTCAGACACCCCAAGGAGATGGTTGATCTCAGTGGTTCGTAGACTGGCAGTTTATCTCTGCCTCTGCTAGGCCAAGATGGGTTTTACATATGTTCCTGAAGTGCTGAGGAATTGCAAAGCATGTAGGAAGTCTCAGATTCCACGTTGCTTCCAATAAAAGATACCTGCATGCAGATATTTAGGAAGATGATACTCTTTGTATGAGTCACCATGATCTGTAAGTTTATTCCATAATGAAACATGGGCTTTTAGGGTCAAAAAGTTATGTAATTGCAGAGATGTGGATATTCACAAGTTGAAACAAGATTAGTAAATCCATCTTTTGACTAATACATCCATCTACCCAACAAATTTCTTACCGGAACACCGTCAGGTTCCAGTCCATTGACTCTAAGAATTTGAACTCTAAAAGTTCAAAGTCTTAGAAAAAAAAAAAACTTACTATTATAATGCTATTACTATTATATTGGCTCGCAGCTTGTTGCAGCTCTGTGTTGCTTATGTGCCCTTATTCTTAAAGCCTTCCTATCTCAAACTAATTAATACATGATGCTGTTTTAAAGGTACTTTACCTTTGACAATGACCCTTGTAAGTGGTCCTATCATTTGTTTTAACTATTGTCAGCTTCTCCTTCTTTGTGCTGAGACTGTCATTATTTCATATCAGGTGGTTTCTTCTGAAAACTGCTCTCATATATACGGGCATTTAATAGTTACTGGTTGTACACTGAAGTGCTCTTGTAAGTTCTCTGTTGTTATCCACTGGACTGTGACAATCTCCACGCTCCAGCTCATCAGCCACTGTGAAATGTCACTATTTCATGTTATGTTAATTGCCATAAAAGCATGATTTGATATGAAAAGCACTCCAAATTTCAAAGTGCTGGGCTCAATCTATCGGATTATTACTAAAAGGTAAAGACAGCTTTGCAGTGGATTAGGCAAAGTGCACTCCTTCGAGAGCAGAGTCGTGAGGGTTATCTCACATCTGTTCAGAAGTGGATGCTCAGAGAAGAAACACCATTATCCCATTGGACAGCACTAAATATGCTGCCACAAGATTCCTAAGATACTTGAGATTATACTCTTATCTTATTTTTCCTTGGGAGGACTTCAGATATCTCAAACTCAGCAAATATGCCATTTACTTAGCTTAATTACTCATTGACATGACATCTCTGTTTTCGGTATCACCAGAGCCATGTGCTCGTTGTCCTCATGAATTATGAGAAGGACTGCAATTTCAGACAAGTTGAACACAATTGAAAAACATTGCATGGCTGTGGTTCACCACTACTTTGCATAAATAAACTGCTCCAAGTAGACATTGGGTAACATTTCATTCCCTCCCTCCCCAGTATCCTCGGTTACTCTGTCACCTTTTGTTAAATGGATATAAATGATAAACGTTAACAAACTCATGTGCCAGTCACACGTCAAGAAAAGAAGCAAACATGAAATTAACACAAGTTAATGTCATGCTGTTTACAGAACATTTAAAGTCTTGAAATGTAACTTCTTGTGGTTTAAAGCAATGACCATTTGTAAGTCACGTTATTTTCTGCATTACGAGTTTCAGCCCTAATTTTGATGAGGAGTGCCTTTCTAATCTAACAGTGTCCTTTGGATTTAAACTTAGTAGATTAATATGCACACAAAAAAAAAATAGATAAAGCACCTCTAATATTTTCCTGGTGGTTGGGTTTTACTTTGCATGACTGACTCATTATGTGCAATTAATATTGGCATGATTGCAGTTTGGTAAATTAAACTACATGCCCACGGATGAAAAGCAGAGCCACAGAATAACTTCCTTGCAGGTGAGCCAGCCATGTAAAGTCACAACAATTTGCAACAAGCTGCTAAAAAAGAAGGAGCCAAATAAATCTAATGCTTAATTTGCTGTTGGCTGTGGTAACAAAGTTCACTGGCCGTAAGAAATTGGCAGAGATCTGAATCTGAGCAAGAACCTTTGCAATAACCTCAGCTTGGACCGTGATGTTGCTGACCTCAATTTATGAACAGAAAGGAATTAGCAAACATAATCTCATGCATTGCTCAAATGAAATTCTGCTCTGTGCAGCGCTGCAGTTCTGGTGGTCATGTCCATCAAACACAGCTCCAGTGCTGCAGACCAGCTACGTGCTGACCATCACAGACCCCATTCCAGCAAGGTGTAAGGGATGAATCAAATGATATGTTCTCCTCATCTTCTGTCTAGGCTTTCTATTTGATGTCTACAAAAGCAATGATTTCAGTTACTATAGGACCAGCAACAGAAGGCAGATTATACTGAAGGATGATGCATACTTTCACTTTTTATTCTCCATCCTTTCACTTGATGTAGAATAAAATATCATTTTCGAACTTTCCAGACTATGAACAATTTGCTAAAGTTCATCTAGTAATTTGCTCATTAAAAAAAAACCACAACACGCTACAACTGTTTTTACATGTATGAGGACATTTTTTTCTCACAGAACACATTCTAAATTGTGTAAATATGGGAAGTCATGTACAGGAGATGACTGCCCTCCCTTTTGCTCCATGAGCAAAGCAGCTGGCCTCATCTCCTCCCTCTTCCCATCTCCTTGGCTATTGCACTGCAACCACAAAATTAAGCACTCTTGCTTTTTTAATTGAATCCCTATGCCTTCCCTGCCATTTTCTACCCAAACTTTGGTTAAGAGGTTCCATTTTTTGACACTTCCAGGGTGCTTTTTAAATTCCTCATACTACCAGCATAGAAAATTTTTACTTATCTTTGGCTGCAGCCTTCCCATGACCACGCCATATTCGGTTTTCAGAAGGCTGCTCAGTTTATCTACGTTTTCTGCAACCAGCACTAAACATGGCCAGCTATGGGGTAAAACATAAACCTCAAGGGAAGCTGTGCTTCACTTTCTTGTTTGCTCTGGCTTTAATGTTGCAAAGTGATTCTGTGTGACCTCTGTCTGGAAGGCATTTCACCAAATAGAAGTGTCTTGCTGCAGTAACTCAACTGGTTGTTCCTGGAGCCATTGGCAGTTCTGTTGTTGTCAGAGCTGCGTGGCTTGCGATGGGTGATCATGCAAATAAAATCCAGCATTACAAACCTGCAGTCACAGTGTGAACAGTATTAGCAGCTGATTCATTGATCACTGCCTTATTATCACCTGTCATTAGTATGAGCTGTGAGGAATAACTTGATATCAATATCAATTGATAACAATCTACATGTGAATGGTCATTATTTTTGGCAATGCAATTTGAAACTACCCAGTTCAAACAATTGCTTCATTAATAAATGCTGACAGCAGGATGTCACCTGTAGCATTATCCACGTTAGAGATAGAGTGCATAACAAATGGCCTGAGATATCTGATTTTATCACTGTAATTGGTAGTTTTTCTATGTTTTTCTAGACATATCTCCTGCAACTTTCCCTCCACATACCCCAGAAATGAGCTGCTTTGGGAATCTTCAGTGTTTCCAAAAAGCCATATGGATGCCAGTGCTCTTGACCTCAATGAGCTTCAGTTGCTCTTCTGGCCACTTTTTCCCCAGTTTTCACAAGAAATTTGAAATCATTTTACTGTGGAAAGGCATTTCACCAAGCAGAATTGTTTTCCTGAAGTAACTGAATCTGATGGATATTAGTCTAGGTACACACATAAATCTTCCATATATGTTTTCCTGAGATTTTGAAGGTACTTTTGGGGAGATAGAATGGTTCTTAATGAATTCAGGCTCTACCATGTTACTGTGGTATTGTCTGGACTCCTGGATTAGAAGTGGGTGTATGGACACCATTCTTGACAGTCTCACCCTGGACAGCTCTCATACAGTCCAGACACAAAGTCTTAGATAACTATGGAAAAACACGCACAAAAACAAGGACAAAAAATGCAGCTCAAGCATTTTTAGATTGTTTGTGGGTCAAATAATTCCAGGCAACTCAGGATATTAACTTTGAAATTATGACTTTTCACTCATTTACACTTAAAATTCCATTTTTTTTCCTTCTAGATAGCTGATGTATGTAATTTGTGTATCTGGGGTAGGTTGGATTATCTGAGAATGTCAAAGGGAATCAAAGGGGAAAATGTATTCTGACGCCTAATTTTACAAGTACATTTGTTCTGCCAAATAATTAATTCTTTACATTCTTCCAAATGGGAAATTATGCCTTCTGGCATGTAGGAAGACTTGTTATTCCTAACTGTCTGAAAAATAACAACCTTTTTTGCAGATATCAGTCCATGTGGCACTTATAATTTATGGTATTTGTAAATACAAATGAAGTTAATGCCAGGTAAGGTTTCCAAAGGGCCTCAGAATCGAATGTGCTTTCAAAAGACTGTTGACCGAAGACTTCAGACCAGTCTGTTTAAGGGACATGACTGGCACACGGTCTTGAAAATGTTTCCCCACTGAAGTAGCGGTGTTGAACTCAGCGGTTTAACATGTCTGAGAAAGTGCTGGCAGGATTCACCACTCCTTAAATTTCTAGATTTTTACAGCGCTGTCTGGACGTGTAGGAACAAGCTCTAACTATATCTGACTTATTTATGTTGTTTGTGCCAATCAAAATAGTAAAGAACTTGGGACTTTAGCACCCTGTTATCTGTTTGTCTGTACATATTGCAACCCATAGAAAAAAAAAATGAATTAACTCTTTCTCCCTTGCATCCAACCTTTTTCACTCGTTACTTAAATTTCCTCACATTTGTAGTTCATTCTTTCCACGCCATCTTCTAACATCTGATTTTTGGCATTCAGGGTGATTATAGAATTGAAACTACTTTCAGTTTTACCCCTTCTGTCCCTCTAAGAAACAAACTTACACTCTGAAAAAAAAAAAAAAAGTGATACTCTGCACTTGGAGGTGTTCAAGGGTCAACTGAGCATGGCCTGAGCAACCTGATCTAGTGAAACTTGTTTTGAGCATGGTGTTATAGACTTCCAGATGAATAAATGATGTTACAGTTCTATGAAATTTCAACAGAACTCTATTTCCTATAATGGGTGATATCAGTAAACTAGACAGCTATCTTCATTCCAAGTAAACGGATGGAGGTCTAAGGAACATAGTCATATGAGTGTGGCATGGTGCCTAACTTTTTAATTCTTTGCTCTTTGCCTTGACCAGAAGGTATTAAACACACTATTTTCCTCTTCTTCCTTTTTACATGTTGGAAGACAGCAGCATCTTCACCAGTATGAACAACAGTTTCATTCTACTTTCCTTATGTGTCACGTTTCCTTCAATATTTTGCACGGTTCTCCATGCTCTCCAACAAACTCCTTCATCCTTCACCTCTTTCAAACTGTGGTACCAAAAATTGTACCCACCACTTACACTGAGTTATCATCCTGAAGCAGTGTGTGATAAGAACTACTTTAATGGCTTACAGATGATGCCCTGCTGCATTCCCATCTCTATAGGCCAGTTTCTTTATTCACAACAATATGAACTCTTGACATTGTGTATCTGCTATTGCCCCAGTTCTCCTCTGCTAATTGCTGCCGCTCATCTGCTCTTGCTTGTTGCAGAGATGATTGTTCCTACCTAGAGATAGAATTCTACATTTAGCACTATTGAATTGGACTTTGTTTCTCCAGACAATTTTTTCAATTTTTCAGGACAATTTTAGATTCCAATATTTTTCTCTCATATGTTGGCAGCTTCCTCCTGCCTGTTGATATGGATTATAAATGCCATCAGTCTGTAGCATTACAAAATAATAAATAAAATTGTTGACTGGTACTTCTCCTGCAGTGGACTTCCACTACTTTTTTTTTAATGCATCATCTGATACTTCTCAGAGAATGGTTATTAATGCTTCACTATTTTCCACTCAAATACCAAACTGACATCCTCAGGTCCCTTTCCTCCACACAGTCTTTCAGCCACTCTGCCCCAACCCTGTAGCCTTGCCTGGGATTGCTGTGGCCAAAGTGCAGGACCCGGCACTTGATCTTAATGAACCTCGTCCCGTTGGCTTCAGACCATCTACCCACACTGTCCAAATCCCTCTGTAGGGCCTTCCTGCCCCCAGGCAGATCAACACTTCCTCCCAGCTTGGTGTCATCTGCAAACTTACTGAGGGTGCACTCAATGCTCCCATCTAGGTCATCAGTAAAGATATTAAACAGGACAGGCCCCCATGCCAACTCCTGGGGAATACCACTCGTAACTATTCAATATTATTCTGGAAGCTGAGATATTGCTAACTCACTGTAGTATCCAATCCGTCTTTCCAAAAACTGGCACTGTACTGTATTTACCCATTCCCATTCCTCTACCTCTGTTTTCTCTGTGATCATTACCATATCTCTGCTTTTATTCAGCTGTCTTGTAGAATACATAAATGTGAATGTTATCAAGCCCAGATCACCTAAATGCTGCATCATTTTTCTTCCATTACGGTCTGACTTCTGACCATGTCAGTCATGGTAGCTGTACCAAACACATAACTACATCTGAGAAAAAAAAACCAACCAACCAAACAAACAAACAAAAAAAAAAAACATGTTAAATAACTCTGTTTTTTATGGCTGACACCTTTCTCTTCCTTGAGATGAGAAACAACTATATCATGCACATTCTACTCGCTCTTCATATATTTATATTTATATATGTATATTCAAATGTTTATTTTCTTACCTTAGACAGTCTCGTTTTTGTCCCTAGATATTTGTCCTTGTCCATTGATTTTGTTCCTAAGTGCTTTGATGAAATTTCTAGAGCTTGTATGCTTTCTTAACTCTGAAATCCCTAACAGCGTCCATAGCCAAGTAGATTTGTGCAACATTCTTAGGCCATTCTTCATGTTGGGATGAGTCTGTTTGCCTCCCTTTAACAGAATTTTCTTAAGGCTTTGCCAGTTCTCCAGAACAGTTCTCTCCTGGATCTTACCTCCTTCCTTTTGATGAAATGTATTTTCCAAAGGCTATAATCAATATTGTTCCTTCTTTTCCTAATACCTTTTCCTAATATTTGACTTTATTTCAGTCTCATCCAAAATGTCTTCTATCTTCTCAGTGAGCTCCTACCTATTAAATGAATACTCATGACATTTCCTTTTCTATTTGATTGTTTTATGCAGTTTCCTACTGCATTATTACGCTTAATAATGACTAGAACATTCTAGCTGCTTTATATACCCCCTGCTCTCTTGTCTTTCCAGAAACATCTGGATCAAGGAATTCCTTACTACCATCCCTTGGTTGCCACCATTATATATCACTTTGACTAATTCGGTTAATTTCCCAGAAATTGATTCAGAAATGAAACATGAATCTTTCACACTGAGAGCTGGAAGGCGGCTGTGGCATACGATCAAAACATAATCACTGCTTAGCAAAGGAGTGAATTGTTGCTACGCAAGGGACCTTCCTCCAAGCATATCAGTTCTGGCATCTCATAAATACTAAAACCAAATCAAACATCAAATAAAGCCTAACAGCAGGGAAAGACTGTTTTCCACAGCTCCAGGACACTGCTGGAGTGTTTGTTGGGGTGATTCTCATCCTAGCTTTGTAGAAAACCCAAAGACCATTCCATCTCCCTTGGATATGCAGTTTTACAGAGTATGGACAAATTCCATGGAGAAGAGCTATTCCCCAGTCTAGTGGCCAGATTGTTTATATTCCTTATAGTTTATCTGTCTGCTTAATTGGTGCTTGAATCTCTTTGCCTTCTATTTCCTCTAGCAGCTGATTCTAGGGAATTTTAATATGCTCTAGGAAATTTTCTGTAATGCTTCAATTAGAAACTTTCTCACATTTATCTTTTCTTTTAGGTCTCCGTGTTTAGATAACAAAGACACAATAAAAAGAAAAATTAGTTGGATCCTGCTATTTGGATAGGCTTAAAAGATGAACATTACTGATTGCATAGGTTATCTCTTCTGTTTCTTTTTATGTTCTGCATGTTCGTGTACATCATGCTTATAGCCATTTTGTCTGAGCAGCTCTTGATAATGCACTAAGCTATGTGACTTGCAAACATCACTCACACGATCAGTTCTGTTCTTGTCTTTACCCCTCAACACTGTGCAAGGAGCCTTGTGTTGATCTTTTTGTTGTTTGCTTATTTAATAAATACACTATATTTGTCATATTATTGTACACTGATGTTTAAAAAGTCAGGACCAAGGAAAAGAAAAGCAGTGGTACTTAGCTCAACAGCCTCACCAACAGCATCTTGCTATGAACAAGATTAGCTTTATTTGGTTCAAGGGAATTCCACTGCAACAGAAGAATGAAAGCATTCACCAGGATTTTCATTTGAAGGGTATGGTAGATCTTCTACATATCTTGGACCTAACTCTTCTTCCCCAGTATCCAATCATTAATTACCCTCTTGCATGGTATAATTAATTATGAATATAAATCTCCTTTTGAAACCAGGGGAAGGTTTGCTGTCTGGGAATTTTGTCAAAATCTTGCAGTGCTATGGATTTACTAGGTGAACAACATCTACGACAACATGGTGTCGTCAACATGTGGTTGACTCTTCCCTTTGATTTGAAAGCACCTGGCTAAAAATTGAAATCTGAGATCTGAGCAACTCATTTATGATGACTTGTGGGTCTGATTGCCAAGAGTTAGTGGCAAGCATGTAATACAAATGTACAAAGTAAATCAGCAAGTTCACATTGTTCACATTGTTCAACATCATTTGGATAAATGCCCCAGAAACCTGAATATGTATCACACCCTTGCCTGGCATGCCCTCCTTTGGATATGAATCCCAATTAAATGACCATCACTGTGATTTGCTATTGTGGATCTGACCTGATTTCTAGAGAAGATCCAATTAAGCAAATTTCTCAGCTGTGTAGTTTTTTTGTATGTTTGTTTTTGTTTTTGTTTTTGTTTTTATTTTTTAAATAGGAACACGTTGCTTTGTGTACATTATTTTGAAGGATTTAGCATTGCTTTGGGACAGCCAGCACTGAAAAGAATCCACTCAAGCTGTCCAGCAGATACTTAGGAATTAAGTATATCATATGAGAAGGAAACAACACATTTTCTAATCTTTGCCAACCACATGGAGATTCATCTCTCTTACATTTCATGTCCTGAGATGATGACCAAGATAGGAATTGACTTAAATCCCACAGACCTTGTTTTTGCTTGCAGATTGGCTTAAGCTCATATCCTAATCAGGTACTTGAACCATTTACGCCTCTTGGCTGAATTCCAACTCTGGTTCATCTCTGATGAAATTGTTCCAGTTCATTGGCCAATCTGGTGATGCTGAAACAGCTCTTCTGGGAAAATACAACACTCACAGCCAGAAAAGGGAAGGTTACCATCACAGAGTTCAGAGTAAAGCTGTAGATCCTACGTTTTGTGCCAGGTCCTGAAGGCAGAGCGTCCCAAATCTTCCCAATTCCTTCAGATGAACATAGAGCTGAGTATCCTCAGAATCAGCAGTTGGGAAACAAGTGGCATTGGCACAATGGCAGAGCCACCTCCCTTCCTAACTATGTCAACACACTCAGCCTTGGAGCACAGAGACCAATACTAGCACTAGATTTCAGGGTAGGTCAGAGAATGGATAGGGCAGCACAGGTTAAAGAGGTACATCAGTACTAACAGGGCATAGCAGAGGGTGACAACATGGTTCTTCAACATGACAGAGGAATCAGAAGTGTGCCTTTGCTTGACAAGGACCCTATGATTGTAATGTTCCCAGATCTGGCTTTAAAATTATCAAAGTAGTGCGTGTTTCTCTGTCAATCTATAGGGAGAGCCAGAATATGGCATGAAAACAAAACACTTCCCTTGAGCGTTCCCACTGTTGATAATTACTTTCAGCTCAGACAATTTCCTGAATCTCATGCAATTTATTCATTTATTAAGTCCCAGGAGATCTTTCTTCACATACTTGTGTAGAATCTCCCTAGAGCCACTTTCTGTGCCACAGCATCCTCTGACAAGAAAGCCTGATGCTTAAATGGCCACGTCCTCCGTGTACATCTGACGTGTGAATTTCATTCAACAGACAGCAGTCTTGCTCTGGAAGAGATAAAGAACAGTTTGTCCTTCTCCACTCCAGATGATGTTTCATCCTCACCTTTAACCATCCCTTTCCCAGCTTAGGGACTCCTAATCTACTCAGTCAAACTTAATAGCAAAACTGATCTCCAGGGGTCACTTCCAACCCCTACAATTCTGTGATTCTGTGATTCTCATCATTAAATGTTGTAGTTAATGACCCTTAAACCAGCTATGTGTGGACACAGGGCCAAGCCTGCATCAAAGATGACCTGTAACATGGTATTCAGTAATAGAATCTTACTTTCATTTGTCAGTGACCATCTTGATCTCTGTTTCAGCAACAGATTCTCTGTCTTGAAGGAGTCTGAAGTCAACAGGAGTGGATGCTGAGAGCTCTCCTAGACAAATTATTTTCCTAGCATTCAGCAAGCAGTCATGCTAATTTTGCTTACATTCACCCTGACCCTGCTGTGCTAAGGTGCTCCCATTATAGGGAATTATTTGGATTTGGGAGGCACCCTGGATAGCGAGAACCTGATTTCTGGTCGCTGTCGCCTGTAGCAATTAGCAGTTATATTCTGAATAAACAAATATAACCTAAGGCAAACATTTGCTTCTCACACTTTCTCCAGCAAATATGGTTTTAAATGTGGGAGAAAAAAAAAAAAACAAACTCTAAAACCGCCTCTCAGCTTTTCAAATTTTGCATTCATTTTTCATGATTTATTTTCCCTCATCCTGGCAGAAAGAGGAGCGGTAGAAAACACTAATCTCTAACCACAGTCATTTCCTGAATACCAGAGAACTGTTGTCAAAACTGAGGATTCACTCGCTGCTGAAACATCTGTATTAGATTACTGCACTTGCCTTTTTGCTCCTGCATCATGGCATGCAATCAGCACTGCTCCAAACCAGAAGCTGGAAGCAGATGCAGCCTTCAGAACCACTCCAGGCTTCCCCCATCTAACAGCGTTGCAATGTAATTTTTACAGCAAGGACCTCTTTTTTGATTTTCTGGACACAGTTTTACCCAAACACTGCAGAGCAAATACTAAATCCCATTTCCTTCCTGGAACAGAGCTGAAAAAAATCTGTTTTGTGGACCTACCAGTTTTATAAGCTGCTTTTAACGCACACTTTTCTGGAAGTGTATTTCTCTACTTTTCCTCTCTGTATATTTATATTCCAGTCCCTACTAAAAATAATGATGATCATTTTAATAATGACTGATCTTCCCCGGCCTGATTTAGCTCTTTAGCTGACGCAAGATTATTCACTGTCTTCTGCCCAGTAATTTCCATGAGTCTTTGGGAGTCATGTCTTCTGTCTGATTGACTCATTAGGTTTCAAGCCTAACAGCCAAGATCAGAAAGACTGATTCAGATATTGCCTTTGGGGAGATTGTTCCTGACTAGCATGTAAAACCTGGATTTCTCTTGAGAGGCAGTAACGCAAGCAGACTCTATGGAATCATCACCAGAAGAAAGCATGTCTCTACCAAGTGCTCTGCCAGTATCACCACAACAAGGACTATATGACCTCCAAGGAAATGCTGCTCAGAAAGGAAAAAAATAAGGAAACGTGCCAAGATATGCCAAAATACCCTCCATCTCCCCCACGCTTTGTACCCTGCAGCCTTGTGAGGGAGGATGACCAACACGGGTCATGTGGAACTGCAGTGATCCAGGAAATCTAATGGTGGAGACAGAAGACTTGGCTACTTTCCCAGAAGGATCTTGATTAATACCCTTGTTTCTTTGTCTTTAATGGAAGGATAATATGCAAAATGCTTTTGAAATTACTTCACAACTGGGAGGTATAATTTGAAGGAGATTCTCAGTAAATGAGGATAGTAATTTGCCAGTGGAAAAAAAAGATTTGATCACAGGATCACAGAATCATATAATCTATTGAGTTGGCAGAGACCTTTAAAGATCATCTAGTCCAACTCCCCTGCAATGAACAGAGACGTGTACAGCTCCATTAGGTTACTCAGAGCCTGGTCCAGCCTGAACATATCTATGTGGTTTGGATTTGACACCCAGCACTCTGGGAGCTTAGAGAAAAAGGAATATGCTACAATTACCAAGTGGTTTCCTGAAAAGTGTCAACTTCAGAAACACCACAGTAGAAGGTCCATCCAACAGTGTGGCTGAATTGCTGAGCTGCAGCACAGAGGAAGTGGACACAACCACCTTAAGTCTTGGAGAGCAACCAGGTGTCACAAACAGGGATAAGGTTGCACCATGTAGATCTGCCATGGTTTAGTGGGCATGGTGGTGATGGGTTGACAGTTGGATTTGATGATTTTAGAGGTCTCTTCCAATGATTCCATGATTCTATTACCATGTGGTTTCCAACCCCCATGTAAATTCACTCGCAGAAAGATTCATATCCATAGCAAAGCAACTATATGCATCTGCATATAGTCACTGGCTCCAGAAGAAGTACCTATTTCTCTGGAGTACCAGACAAGGCACATTTATATTTGGCACTACCCAATCTCCTCCATAGCTCTGCCTAATGACAGAAAGCCATGTGCTGGGAAGCCAAGTGCACTGACTGCAGTGATGAGGATCACAGAACTGCTTTGGATCGAGTGATAAGAATTGATGCTGCCATCCATGTAGTCTCAACAGCTCAGTGAAGTCACTGCTTTTGCAAAACTTATCTTAATGGGGCTACACTGACCTGATTCAGCTCCAAACCTGAGGGTGATCAGCAGTGTTTTCTCACTTTTGCTAGCCAAGACAAAGACAATGTTCTCTTCTGGCCTCTAAATCAGGATGCAGTCATGCAGCAACTTTAGAGCCGGGGGCAGAGAACAAGCCTCTACTACACGTGTCATGTGAAAAGCAAACATCTGGCTAATGCTTTTATATGCCCATTGCTGTGCTTGTTGCTAAATTCATTATCGCTTTTAACTCTGTAGGTTATATCACATTGCAAGTTTTCGACTAGCAGCTGGAGATGTTATTTTGCTCTTCTTGTAACAACTTTGGCTGTTTGTACAAATGCAATGTCTTTACTGAAGGTAGTATTCCCAGGCTGGAAAACTACTGGGTTGTCATCATTCATGGGGACACCCTTAATTGGTTTAGTTTGGGCACTGGCGAGAGCCATGCTGAGCCACACAAGCTTTTGAGCAAAAAGACCCAGAAATGCACATTTTACTTTCCACGATGTGGACAGGGAAGATTGAGCTGGTCATCAAGATGTGGTCATGGGGTTAAGCAGATGTCCTCCTCTCGTTCTTGGTGTTGTCATAGGCTTCCACTGTGCAAAGAGAACCATGGGGGAGAGATCCTAATTTACCCATGCCGCAGACCCAAAAAGCCTTTGAGACTGTAAAGCACAGAAGTAGATGAGCTCACTTTAGCCTATCCACACTTCCAGACGTTATATGCCAGCAGAACTGGCAAGACCAGCCTTGGCAGGGAGGGACTGTGTTTGTGCTGGATGAAGAAGAAAGCCAGCTGGACAGCACATCCATATGTTGGGTCAGATCTCTCAGAAGATGTAAGGCAGGATAGTGTCTTTATTTTGGTGGGATAAACAGTGGTGGAATTTGTTCCCAGAGCAATGGTGAATACCTTTAGTTGTGTTGAAAGGGGCCACAGGAGGAGGCCTTCGTTGCCACTCGTCGGCATTAAAACCTGGAAAAGAAATGATACATTGCATTTCTTTTTCCTACACTTCCTTTGCTTTGCAATCATTTCATGGAGACAAGACATTCATGTTCTTTTATCAAAGTACCAGCTCAATTCGCACTCTTTAAAATTTGGCTTCTGTAATGGAGCATGGAGTTAAACTGTAAAGGAAACCAAATTACAAAGCAACACACCAAATGGGAACTAAATTGCAAGAGACAAACAAGGCTGGTGGCTGAAGATAGTAATGCAAGAGAGCTTGTTTTCCAGCAGAGGTTGTACAGTGTGCCACCCCCAAGTCACTGCCATCAGAAGGAAGGTCACAGTGTGCATGTGGATGGTTGGGTCCAACCTCTCAGTGGTACCTGTGCCATGTCTCCATCCATGGGCAGCCTGCTCCAAGCACTCCTTTGGTGATACTTGCCTCAAAGGGGGCATGGGGCGAGGAGGCCAGTCAGGCTGTGAACTTGATTAATGCCACACAAATAAATGACCCCAACATTTGTACCTCATTCTCTACTACTTTGGGTGACATTCAAAAAGAATAATAAATGCACACTTACTGACCCCAGATCTTTTTCCCTATCGCAAAGTAGCTGCCAAAGGAACTCTGATTGTTCCTTCCTGAAGGCAAAGCTGAGGAACAGAACCCAGTTTGTGGCATTTAATTTTAGCCTGAGCCTCTGCCAGACATTTCCATGCCATGGATTTATATTTGTTTGTGTTTATTTGTGCTAAATTAAAGGGTAGAAGTCTGGGAGATCTCTGTGTTCACTTAGGAAAGCTGCTGCAAGAAAGCACAGTGTAAGTTGAATTTATAGATAGTGTACTTATATGCATTTATATTTTTATTTATATTTATATATATTCATCATGCAAATTAGATTGCCAGAAGGGTTTAGGGTATTAGGCCTTAAGGGAACCAAGATTTGGATGGTTGGACTTGATGACTTTAGTGGTCTTTTCCAACTTTAATGATTCAGTGACTCTGTGATTCTAAGATCACTGTCTCCCATGCACAACATTCTCCTGGCCTGGATGAACACCATAGGTCAGCTCAGCCTTCTGCCCCAGCCCTGCTAGCAGAGCAACCCCATGAGCATCCAGTGCCACCCTCTGCCCTAGGTGCTTCTCTCTTCATCTTGCTTTGTCCATATCCTTTCTGCACCTTTGTGCCCAGGATGTCTCAAAGCTCAGAGGTGCCTTCACATATGGTCACCATGTCCTGAGAGATTTGGCACCACAAGTGTTCCCTGCTCCTGATGGCCATGAAGAAGTCACAGAATGATAGACCTGTAGAATGATAGAATGACTTGGGTTGGAAGGGACTTCAATGATCATCTGGTTCCAATCTCCACTTGCAGGCAGGGTTGACAGCTGCTAGATCTGGCATCAGGTTCCCCAGTGCCTCATCCAACCTGATCTTGAAGTCCTCAAGCCAAACACCTGGGACTCTTTGCTAACCCTCCCCTCCTCTCCTCCTAGTGCTCCTGAAAACCATTTCTCCAAACATCTCCCTTATTCATCATTTATTTAAACAGCAGCTTTTAGGACAAGGTCTTTCTCAAGTCTTGCGGTTACCTAATGGTTGCTGGGATGGAACAACATCACAAAAACTTCTATTGGTGAGCCAAGTCTTAGTCTGGGATCCTTTTTACAAAGCTTCTTCTCAGGGCTTCTCTTTATAACAAAAAGTCATCCATGGGAGGCAAACTTTAACACATTAGAGGGGGTTTTGTTCAGGGCTGTTACCATACCTGCCATACGGGGCAGCTGATGGTCTGAGTTCCCCCCCAGTTGGAAAAATAAGAATGGCAAATAAATACCAACATTTGGAGAACGGGAAATTTCTCAAAGAGAAACAAACTGTCAGCACAAATATTCTTCTGTGGTAACAGAGAACACTTTCATTGCAGTTTTGACCTTCTGTAGCATTTTGATTTATATATTTAGCTCTGCTTTGATGTATCTTTTGTGCTACTATTTATTTTTACTCTGTACGTCAGTGACTGTTCTTTTTAAACTGATCATTAGCAAGTGTTCTGCTAATTGTTAATTCTGCCTGCCATTTCTGAAGTAATTGGTTTTACATTTTGCTCGTTTCTCCCCCCCACACACACCCCAAAACCATTTTGAAGTACAAATCTGAAAATGTTCTTCTTGGTATTAAAGAGCTTTATTCTATGGCTCTTAAAAGACCGAAAGACAAAGCAGAACATCCCCATGGAATGCTTCATTTTGAACACATCAACATTTCCACTGAAAAAACAAACACTTCCAATCAGCTCTGCAAACCTCTTTATTTTATCTGCCCATCCTACCTGCTTAGCATGGCGTTCAGAGCCTTTCTCCTTACAGTAAACAGCCCAGCCTTTTTTCTTGGCTCCTGCTCACTGTATTAGGCTAAGATTTCAGGTGGAGGATTGCTCTTGCATTCAGGAATCCAAAGGAATTTCTGCTTCTGAGAGTCTTTCCTGTTGACCACAGCGAGGCTCAATACATGAGCCTTCATTGCACTATGAGAATAATCAGAGAGAAGTTCATGTGTTTCATTACCCTTTTCCTTTCCTATCTTTTATTTTTTTTTTCCCTTTGTCTTTTTCTATACAGGCATCCAAAAATTAAACTAAAACTCATAAGAAGTTCATAAATTAGTCTTTGCATCAGCTGGCAACAAGGCATGAAATAGCAGCAGAAAGAAAGTGAATGTTGTATCAGGGGAGACATTCTACTGGAGAGGATAGGGAGGCATTGGGGTCTGCTGCAGGAGAAGAAAGCCAGAGAAAGAGATGGATTTGGAAGAAGTAAATCCGTCCTTATTAAGTGGGCTTGGGCCACCATTGCCTTCCCATGTGTGGTCTGGAGACCACTGGTGGCCACCAGGACTGCAGAAAGACAGCAAAAAGGAAAAATAAAATAAAATTTAAAAATAAATAAACAAAACACAACGGGCAAAGGAAGGAACAAAAAGACACATACACAGATACAGAAGAAAACTAAGAAATGCACTAAAAAATATTAGTGGTGTTGATGTGACAGTGGCCGGGATAGTTCAGGGAACGATACCATGAGAGATGAGCTGAGAATTTTAGTGCTTTTTATTTATTTTTTCTTTCAAACAAGACAGCAGCACAGATTTGAATCACTGTTCACAATCACTTCTATCCCGTGTTTTATTATGTTTGAAGCCCTGGGGTCAGAGGATCAGAGATGCCAGCAGAGCTCAGCAGCCTCCAGCTGGACATGGCAATGAAGATCGGACCCATTTCCCAGGGGATCATTGAATTGCTGGCCCATGGCAAGCCATGCACATCTCTACAATCACTTAAATACTATAATTCCAGCATGATGAGAACAGGATCCATCTCTCTAGTCGCTGGGCCCAGGGGATGCTGCAGGCAGCTGCACCGCAGCTCATTCTCCTTTGCAGAGGAAAGGTACACTGAGGGCACAGCACTGCAAGTGCAAATCTGGAATACATGCAAATGTGGATCAAAGTGCTTTAAGCTGTGGTCTTCTGCACTGAAAAACTGCCTTCCCTTTACAAGGGTCAGGCACAAGATGTAATTACCTTGGTGTACTACATAACATGCGCATGGGGTTCATGTGACTTCTATTTAAAAAGCCCCATGCACAGTGCCACACAGAGCTACCTGTGCCTGAAATTCAAGTCCTAGGGTAAACTCAGCCCCAGACAGAAGGCAAAATATAGGGAGGAAAGAGTTGCCAAAGCGCCCATTCCGATGATGGGTTGATGGTTGGATTACAGCACGTCAAAGTGGCCATGATTGTGATGGGCTCTTGGTTGGACCTGATGAACTTAGAGGTCTTTTCCAACCTTAATGATTCCATGATTCTATGAAAGGGAAGAAAAAGCTGCACCTCCTTCCAGCTCCAACCCAAGAGATTGGCCATGCACCAAGGTCTCACAGAGCTGTGTTCCTTTCAAGCACTTCTGTTCCTCCATGTAGACCTACAGGAGCACTTCAATTTGGGTTTAAGTGAGTTAGCACAAACCTGTTGCTTCTCAGCTTAAATTAACTGTAATAGTTCCAGTTTAGACTGAAACAAAAAGACATGGAAAGCAATGAGGTAGCTGGATTTTAAAGAGTTGATGCTTGTTAGCTGAGCTTCAGTGATGGTGTGCTCTCCCTTGTTTGGAAGAGAAAGGCATCAACACAACCTCAAAGGGTTCATGGGTCATCTCCCAGCATCATGGGCAAGAGGAGTAGGACAGGAAGAGAAGCAGAGTTCACCTAAGAAGGACAAGACTCAGGGTAAATGGAATCTTCACCCTACTGGTATTTGTTGTCATGTCTTTTGGGAGAAAACTTTCTTTTCCAACCATCAAGCTTCTCATGCTCTACATGAGCGCAGTCCAAACAACTTTGGAGAAGTGCACATTCTCTTTATCTCTCTATGTCACATAGAATAGTTGAGATATGTTTATGTAGACAGCAATCTTTGTAGCTACAGAGATACAGCTACAAAATTCCACGAGTTGCAATCATCCCATGCTGAGTTGAGCATCCTAATAAGAAACAATAATTCATTTTGCTGGTTGACATGTTTTCATCAAAACATAAGGAAAATGAATAATTTGACCTCAAGTGTTGAGTGTTTGGGCTTCTCTTTTTAATTCACATTTTAGAATTCTCTTTTTTTTAATGTTTAAGCAGAGCAAAACCATCCTTCTGAATATTTTCCTTGTACAGTGTTTGCTCTTGATTACTTGTGTGTTCCAGTTGCTCTATTGTGCTTGTTCCCAGCAGGGTCAAAAACCAAGCTCTAAGAAGATGGGTTAAATCTTAAGGGTCAGAAAAGTGCACAAAAGAAATGAGGAAGATCAATAATGTGTCATTTCCTGCCGTGAATGTCAAGGAAAATATATGGGAATTTATGTACTATCATTTTTTGCTCACTCTCATATCCACTGAATCAACAGACGTACCCTGCTCTGTTAGTTAAATCACCTCACTGTCTACTTGAACTGCCCTTTAAAGCCTCTTTTTAATGTAATTTTATCTTTGTTAAGAAAGAAAAGTCGAAAACTCATGGGTAAACACAGTGCAAGGAAATATTTCCTGTGTACAGTTGGAAGCAGCTGAGGGAGAACCCCTGTCCAACACTGGAGTCAGTCCCCATCGCAATGTATGGAGGCAGAAGAGTAGGGTCACTGGGGGGAAACCAGTATAAACAGGATCTGGTTTTATCAGTGGGAAAAAAGAACCAACAAAACAAAACAACACTGCTTAAATTACCCAGAAATATGCGCCTATATATGTTTTAATCCTACATTGCTGTTTTAAAGTCCTGCAACAGGGTTAAGTTGCAGACACAGAGCTGCCAATCACATAGAGTTGCTGCTGCTGAATGCAAGACAGCGATCGTCCCTTCTGCTGTTACAAGGGATGAACAAGGGGCACCATGCTCACAAACCAGGCAGGATGCCTGGGCTGGAGAAGGTTTGGGGGAGGACCAGTGTTGGCAAGGATGCTTGCTGGAAGTCCTGCATGCTGGGCATGAAAGGAGACCTACCAGCCTTGTAGGGCATCATTCTGGTGCGGTGTTGGAGATGGGAGATGGATGGTAGGGGGTAGGGGTTTCCAGCCTTGCTGGGCATCATTGTGGTAGGATGCTGAAGATGGGGAGTGAGGGAAGGGGGTTTCCAGCTTTTAGGGCACCATTCTGTTGGGATGCTAGAGCAGGAGCGTAACAGTTAACATTATAGGGCATCACTGTGGGGGGATGCTGAAGATGAGGAGTGAGGGATGGGGGTTTTCTGCCCTGCAGGGCATCATTCTGGTGAGATGCTAAGGATTGGGGGGGGGGGGGGGGGGGGGGCTGCCAACCCTGCAGAACACATTCCCAATGGGACGCTGAAGATGTGGGTGACCCACCATCCCTTCCAAACAGCCTCTCGGTGGGGTATAGAGGCCGGGTCTGTAGCACAGTGGGTACCACACCCTCTCCTCTACCCCACCCCAATCCAACGACCCCCGGAGGAGGGGGGGGGGGGGGGGGATGTCCGACCGTGCCGCCGGGCAATCCCTGCGCTCTGCTGCTCCCTGGCGGTTGCGGGCGGCGGGACGGCGGCCCCCGAGTGCTGCCCCGTTCCGGGGTGTCTGCATCCCAGCGCTGCCTGAACCCCCGAGCCGTGACTGATGATGCCCACCACTGTGCGCCCGCTCTCCCCGCCGCTCCCCGCCCCCGCTGTGATGCTTCCCCACTCTCCCACGCGTGTCCATCCCTAGGGGTTCCTATCCCCCTCCGGGTGAGTCCTGTCGCCCCGAGTGGGTGCCTCCACCCGAATGGGTCCTGTCCCCGCGAGTGGGTGCCTGTCCCCCCCATCCCTTCGCCTCCCCACGGGCTGTACTACCGGCTTTGCCCTGCCCCGGGGCTCGCCTCGCCCGGAGAGCCGCACCGCCTCCTCTTTCTCCTTCTCCTCCTCCTCCTCCACCTGACACCCCCCGGACCGTCCCACCCCTCCTTCCCCTCCCTTCGCCCCTCCCGGAGCTCTCTCGACCGAGCGGGGAAAGCAAACGGAGCCACCGAACGCTGCTCAGCCGCTGCCCCAGAGCAGCCCCGGAGCATGCGAGGGCAGCGGGGGGGCCCCGTCCTCGCTGCCCCCCCCGGTGGGACGGCGGCGGGGCCGTCGCGGGGAGGCGGGCACCGCAATCCGGCGTGAAGAGGGCTGGGAGATCACTCCATCCCTACTCCGTCCCTCCATCCCGGCTCGGGGGAGGCAGACCTTGCCCCAGTTTTTGGGGGTGAGGTGCTGAGCGAGTCGTGGAGGGGGCTGCGAGGATCATGCCGGGGGGGCTGCGCCTCGGCATCGCTTTCTCGTCGCCCTCCATGGAGCCTGGACTTTTTTTACGATGACTTTCCCTGAGCTGAGCAATGGCAGCTTGAGTGAGAACAGGACGGGACAGGGCAGCCAGAGCGGTGCCAACCGGTCCTGGGGGTTGCAAGGCGAGGAGTCCCCCGAAGGCAACGGCACCACGCTGCCATTCGCCTTGGACGTGCAGGCGGTGGGCGTCGGGGTCTTCTTGGCTGTCTTCATCCTCTCGGCCATTGTGGGCAACATCCTTGTTATCCTGTCGGTGGCTTGCAACCGGCACCTGCAGACAGTCACCAACTACTTCATCGTCAACCTGGCCATCGCCGACCTGCTGCTCAGCACCACCGTGCTGCCCTTCTCGGCCACCTTGGAGGTGTTGGGTTTTTGGGTTTTTGGCCGCATCTTCTGCAACATCTGGGCAGCGGTGGATGTGCTGTGCTGCTCCGCCTCCATCATGAGCTTGTGCATCATCTCCGTGGACAGGTATATCGGCGTCAAGTATTCCCTCAAGTATCCCACCATCATGACAGAGAGGAAGGCTGGGGTCATCCTGGTGGTGGTCTGGCTCTCCTCCATGGTCATCTCCATTGGGCCGCTGCTGGGGTGGAAGGAACCACCTCCACCAGATGAGAGCATCTGTAGCATCACTGAGGAGCCAGGCTATGCCCTGTTCTCTTCCCTTTTCTCCTTTTACCTGCCCCTCATGGTCATCCTGGTGATGTACTTCAGGATCTACGTGGTGGCCAGGAGGACAACCCGGAGCTTGGAGGCGGGGGTCAAGAAGGAGAGGAATAAATCCATGGAGGTGGTGCTGCGCATCCACTGCCGCAGTGTGCTGGAGGAGCCTCTCTCCAGCACCCGGAGCAAAGGGCACAACTTCAGGAGCTCCCTCTCCGTGCGGCTCCTCAAGTTCTCCCGTGAGAAAAAAGCAGCCAAGACTCTTGCCATCGTTGTGGGCGTCTTCATCCTCTGTTGGTTCCCCTTCTTCTTCGTCCTGCCTTTTGGTAAGTGACCCTGTCCCCTGTCCCAGCCAGAGCCCTTGGGCCTTGTTCCTTGGAATAAACTTTCAGGACACAACTCGTGTGGAGATGAGGGAAAGAAAGGTAACAGATCGGTCAAGAAACCAGCAGTGAATTAATCCAGTTAATTAACACTTGTTCAATATTTATTAAAAGGAGGCACATCATCCATCAAAATATACAGCAACTGGGTAAAATATCAACCAACAAAAAAATGGTTTAATTAATTTATTCTGCATTCAGCACTTTAATTAATGAAGCTCAGGCTGGGGAGGAAGCAGCTCTGTTTCGAACAGGCTGTAATTACGGCATAATGGTTCCCAACAGCTTTACAGTTCTGTCCCCATTTTCCCTTCACCCCAGTTCTGAGGAGGGCATCTGATCTGCCTCCATGTGCTCAGGGCTCCCACCCCAGCTGGGAACTGGTGGTGATGCTGGAGATGAGGGAAGTTTAACTCTCCGTGGGACATGGTTAGTGGGCATGGTGGGGATGAGTGGATGGTTGATGATCTCGGAGGTCTTTTCCAACCTTAAGGATTCTATGAATCTACGTCAGAGGCTGAAACATGAGTCCTGATGGCTTCTCAGGAAGCTGATGTTGTGCTGGGACCTGGAACGGGGCCAGGTCTTACCTTGAATGGTGATGGCCTTGGGTGGTCCTCCTCCCATGGGAGTCACGCCCTCAGCTCCTGGCTATGGGTTCTCAGTTGGCATTGTCTGCCGGGTTGTGCTCTAAAGTTTTGACAAGTCCCCTTCCAGCACAAACACAACACATGGCCAACAAAGTGCAGGGAACCCAGAGCTTTTCACCATCATCTCATAGGATAGCAATCATCAGCTCAAGGGATCAGATGAATCATCTGGAGCGATGTAGCTAGATCAGGGGAGAAAGCTGAAGTATTCAAATAACTTCTGAATGTACACAATGAGCTTTGCACAGGGCTCAGCAAAGCAGGGAGGTCTGTCACACTGTTAGGTGGGACCTTTGTGTCCCACAGTCCACCACACTTCTCATATCAGAGTAGGGAAACACTCTCAGCTCTGCTAAGTGTTCACCCAGTGTGAGTAGGGATGTTGGTGGTTTAGCTCAGGCTGTGTTAAGCTTGTCTAGCTATGAAACCCATAATCTGAGAATACCTCAGTTCCCCTTTCAATATTGGGAGATTTTTGTAGTGTTTTCCACTGACAAAAATACTTTTTTGAAACCCTTGAACCAGCTCCTGCAGTGATGTAACTCACAACTGTTGCACTGAAGTAAAAGAAAAATGCTGATTTACGCCAACTAAAAATCCAGGCTTTATTCCTTACGTGCCTCCTGTGAACCCATTTTCTTCCTCCAAGCATGCAATTTCTTTATAAACACAGTTTTGATCTCCACTTCCTGCCATATTATGTGCATAATATAAACACAGCAAAAGTTCATTTATTTTGTGACTACAAAGTATGCTGCCTTTGATTTCACCTCCCTTTTATTAATTGCATTTTCCAGTTCAAGTTGGCTAATCATTTAGTGCTATCTAGGAGGAGGACAGAAACTTCTGCAAAGTCCAATCTGTGATTTTACAGCTCAGGAGATGGGTCTGAAATGCAGAGAAATCAGTGAAGTTCACTGCAAATCCATAAATTGAGCAGTTCTCTTTGGAAAGAAGATTGTAAATGGTTAAATGGAATGGCCTTTGTATTTGCTTGCTGGACAAACATGAGAAAGCCTTTGGAGCCAACTGGAAATGTTATAAATGTATATATTTTTAATGAAAGTGGAAACACTGATTGGAAACGAATAACACTTTCGTTTGAAGTTAAACAGATTGTTCCAATTTAAGGAAAGGATGAAAAGGAGTTTATTAAGAAATGAGCGCTCAGGTGCATTTCAGTATGAGATGTCACATTAAAATGTAATGAATGTGCTCTGTTTTCTTCCAAAAATATCAAAGCGTTTTGACTTCCTTATTCTATTTGTCACGAGTTTGCAAGAAGTAATCATTGACTGTTGACCAACTGTTGCCTGAATGGAGATAAGTGACGAGAAAAGCCTCCCAGCTCTGCATAGCATGGGCTGAGTAATCAGAACATCTGCAACTGGCTCTGCCAGCAGTGTCTGTGTTAGGCTGTGCACGTCTTTGCATCTTTCTGCATCACAGCTTCCACTTTAATTAAACAAAATGAATATTTATCACATCAGCGCTGAGAAGCTACTACAAATTCTAAGTTAACGGGACCTATGTATGCACTGAGTGCCCTCAGTTGTTTCTCCGTGCTTGAATAATCTGCAAACGTGCTTCTTTAAATCAGCTCTCATTTCTAACTACCTTCACAGCCTATTTATCAGCTGAGTAATTTAACTCTTGGGTTTGTGGTACATGTCCCCAAGCATAAGATGCCATCTCCATTTTTAACACAATTACTGGTTTGCATGGCTAATGAGACTTTTTAAGCTGCAGGTTGTTCAACAAGAGATGAAATCCTAATTACAAGATAGCCCTAATGGGCTGTGTCTTTTGTTGGGTGTGTAGTAGACCTCTACCAAGCTGCCTTATGTGGTTATCCCATGTAATGATTGTGATTTATACCAGGATGCCTCTTTGCTTAGCAAAGACCTGACAAGGGAACATAACTGGAGGCTTCCCAGAGATGCTGGGCAGGTATTAAAGGGTATTTTTTACGATACAGTTGATGTTCCTTTGGTTGTCTCATCAGTACCTCCTCCATCTCAGCTGTAGAGACATCAGATATAACCTATTCTAGATATTTTGAAGTTTAATGGAAGCAAAATGCCCACGTGAGGAAAAGCTCAATGCTGTATCAGCTCAACCTCTTATGAGACATGGAAGAATCTACACATGAACTCTCTCTTAAGAAACACAACCATAGAGAACTCATTGGCTCTTCTGCTAATGGAAAACCACTAACAACGTTAGGTGCTGAATTTGTCCTTTCAGTAGACATTTACGCAGTGGTTGAAGGAACCAGAATCCTCCATACAACACCTGTAGATAGTTATCTCTTGTCTCCAGTGTGATGCAAGAGGAAATAAATAAGAAAAAGATAATACAGCTCTGCTTCCCATCTACTCTTCAGTGTCTAGGGAGCATGAAAAGATCCCAACTGGAGCCCCAGTTGGGACCATAGGAGGAGTGAAGGCAAAGCCTTTCTTCAGCACAACCCCAGGAGCATCCAAGAGGAACAACCATCCCTTGGGATTAAGAATGTACCTGGGATGGTACCTCCAAGGCTCTTGGCTTTTAATAAGAGTAGTCCAGTCTGGGTGGTGGGCTCCTATGTTTGTTATTCTTTGGATTAGATTTTGAGGGACATGGCTAGTGGATATGGCTGTGACGGGTTGATGTTTGGACTTCATGATGCCAGAGGTCTTTTCAAACCTTAATAATTGTATAAAGTCAATGCCAGTGTGAGAAGGGCACAACACCCGTGGCTAGTGCCATACAAGGCTAAAGTCAACAAACTAAGGATCCCTTCACCCTGTCCCCCCACAAGCAGCAGCTTACTCAGACAAGGAATCCCTCAGTACAAGAAAATCCTTGTCTTACACCTGCCTAGAAAAGCAGTATCCTGGCTTTTTTTTTTCTCTTCATCCTGAAGGAAAGGCAGCTACATAAACTGGGTTAAGAAGGGTTTTCTTCAAGCCAGAACAAAGTTACTTTTGTAGGTACTATTTTTTAGAGGGCAGAAGATGTCCTTTCACAAAATATTTTGCACAAGATGGGCTCACAGGGGCATAGCATTGCTCATATTTTGGAAACTAATCTGTAAAATAAATGATGGGGAGGACAGTGTGGGTAGAAGCACATTTCAGATGTGACTGACTCTGTTCTGGTGGGAGAATCTAATTCTATTCTAGTAGAAGAGCATTTTGCACATTTTCCGAAGGAAAAGCAGGGCTTATATCATCACTCTATACCTATGTGCATGTCAGCCTTTTCCCACCCTCTGCTGAACTCTTTCATCAATCTCAGTCACATTTAAGTGCTAAAGGTCCCCCATGTATTAAATTCCCACAGGTTTCATTAAAGTGGGCATATAGGCAAATGAGTGGAAAATTATATACCCTTCCCCCCGGAGGGAAGATTGATGGGTGAGTGGCTGGATTTGATGATCATGGAGATCTTTTCCAACCTTAATGATTCTTTGATTTGATTCTGTGATTGCAGAGTGAATTCTGTTCCTTTTTAGACATAAAAAAAATATTCACTAAAAATACACATTTGCACAGAAAATCAGACTTGTTTAATTTTGTTGTGCTCAGGAGGACCTAATCTGAAGTGGAACTTGAGAGGAGAAGGATAGAAGATAAACCATTCAGATACTTTGATTGTAAGGACGATGCTTTATATCTCCTGAAATGTTCTGAGTCATGGTGGAAGTGTCAGAATTGGCATGGAAAAAGCAATGGTCAGCTGCTTTGACCTGAAAGAAGGATTTTTGACTGGATATTGGGATGAACTGGAATCAAAGCATCAAATAAAACTGAAAGCAGAGCAATAGCAAGGGACCGTTCCATCTGCCAAGCATTCCCCACTGATCCTGAGCCATAGGAACCACACATTCCTTAAAAATGCCAGCAAAGATATAGACCCAGAGGCTCAAAATCTGTTCAGTGCCAGGCTCCACTTTGATTTATTGGACACCACCCAGGCAAAAGAGAAAATTCTTCTCATCTGCTTTTCACCATAGGACTTTTCCATCAAATGGATTTGTACCACATTAGAATAAATTAGCTAAATCATAGGGGATGGATGGACCTTCCAGCCCATCTACGTGTCTCAGGGAAACATTACTTGGCACTCAACCATTCCTGACTTTTTTCTTCAAATCTATTTTTAAAGCACTGCAGTATGGGCAAGTCCATTATTTTCCCAGGAAAATTAAACTGCTGCTTAATCAGTTTTCAAATGTACTTACTGCAGTTTTTCTTTCCTGGTTCGGAGCGTCTATAATAACTTTAGAGCTTTGGTGCAGCCTAGAACTTTGTGTGGCATGATGTCTAGGATGTACATGGTGGACAAGGCAGGGGACACATGGGAGAGTCTGGGTGTGTACAGCCCCTGGCTATGAGTGATCCACATTGATTGCATCTACCTGAAGATAATCTAAAACAGGCGCAACAAAACTCACTGTTGCACTGAGTGACATGGTTTAGTGTTGTGGTGGGGATGGATTGATGACTGGACTTGATTTTAGAGGTCTTTTCCAGCTTTAATGATTCTATGACTCCATGAAAAAGCTAGCAAAAAAGATTGTTTAGAGCCCAAGTGAGTGCGTGGCTCTCTTTCTACCCACCACAGGCTACAGATGGATGCTTGTAATACAGTTTTTCTGCCTTGTTACAAGAGATGTAGCAATCTGGACCTCAAACCACAACTTGGGCACCCAAGTTTAAACATATGCTCTTCCCTACTTGGCCAAAGTAGAGTAGTGACTCAATAAAGTGACTGAGAATAGGACCCAGATCTCCCATGGCCTATTTATGGGATTACTGTGCTTCCATTCCACCCACTGCTCCACCAAATAAAACTATTTAAAGCCAAATGTCTGTTATTATATCTCTGTGCCTTGACGCATCTGGAGGCAGTTGCTAAAATGGATGTACCCCAAACACTGAAAATTGTAAAGCTACTGTGGTTCAGTGGGCAGAATGTTATAAATTCTCTCAACAGGAATTTTCAAACCAAGAGGAGAACATGCAGTGTAGCATTAAATGCATTTATATTAAGCTGAGTTTGAAAGGTTTATTATACTTACACAAAACGTTGTCCAAGATATTGTAGGAAGCAGCTTTTAATTCCCCTGATCTATCTGCATTAATTCATATCTGGATAAATATTTACTCATTAATTCGCATGGACTAGTTAATGGGATGTAGAAAAAATTACTCTTTGTCATGATCATGCAAGGCAGCTGATTAATCTCCCTTGATCAGCTTGTTTTTAATTGGTTTTGTCACAACAAACAGCATTAACTGGATCTTAGCAACTGTGTCATGGTAGGAAGTTGTGTTGTAAAATGTTCGTATTACCTGCAGGCTTTAATTAGAGGTGCGTTCACTTTAATGAATATATACATCAGTTTTGCTCAAGGTTTTTCAGAAACAGAATGTATTTTCTCTCGTAAAGCAATGCAAATCAATTGTTCAGGATTTTTACCTGATAAAATTACTGTGCTTTATTCCAGGTAGGGTAGGTAGGGCTGATAGTACCTACTAAGATTATTGGATCCCTCTCAAATAAAGTCCCGCTTCCTAGTGTCAAATAATCTTAGGGAAAGTTTTCCATTCCTACTGTAAAGAGCATCCCTGGCTTTGGATGCCAACAGTGCTGTCTTCAGCCCATTGCTCTTCAGTTTTCTACGTAGGCAATAATGAAGAAGATGTATTTTTAGGCTGCAGTTCATCTCATCCTAATGTTCCTAACTAAACCAGAAACATGAAACCTTTTGACCCCAAAAGCACCGAGGGCTGTAACACCAAGGGCTCAGGACTCCACATCCTAAATAAAGACATATTTTGGAATTGCATGGTAGGTAGGGTGGTAAAATGGTTCTAAGGCAGCTTTGTCTCCTCAAAGATAGATATACATGTTAAAAAATATGTATGTGTTTGTCATTGAGATAAGTACCTTCATAAATCCACGAGGAAACAAATAATTCTGTCATCAGAGCAGGGCTGAGCAGGGTGATTTATAAAGCATGGAGCCACGTACTAGCCAGTGAGGAGATACTGAATAGCTCTGTTGAACTATTACTCAACTAAGCATCCACTTCTCCTTGCGACTGGCATGGCAGAGAGAGCAGAGAACAATTCTGAAATTAAACTCTTTAAAGGTAAGAAACTGAAGTTTTGTAAATGTGCTTCCACTTTGACTTTGTCTATCTTTTGAGCCTTTAACTCTGCAGGTTCACTACTCTTCATTTTGAAGTTTTATTACATAGGTTGTAGTACAAAGTGTTTAGAAACCAGTATACACTTAGCATAGTAGAGTTAAATAAGACAATTTTTATCACAAGAATTAATTGTGAAGCAAGGAACATAAGAATCTAATGAAATATTTGAGAAAATATATCTTTACAGGAGCTGAAGACCAGAATTGGTAGTTGCAAAGGCTGTAGTATGTACGTATCCAGCCCATGAGTGTTATGGTCTTTTTTTTTACCCTCTTTTTATTATGTTTTAGTAAAAAATAGTTTTTAACAGAAGTTTCATTATTTATATACATTAACTATATTGCATGTGTGTCCCAAAGATATTTCCTCTCCACTCAGTCCAGCCCAGGCAAACCAAAAGCTTGGACACTCATGTGGTATAGTCTGTGCACTGTATTTTCATCACTTGTCTTTCTGTGGGATTTCTACAGGCATCTTCCATGTTTTTAAGATAAACCCACAAATTCAAGCAATGCTGATGACGACAGGTGTTACCTAAAAAAACAGGATTCGTAGCTTTTGTGTTCATAAACATATGGCCATGAGGTCGGGAACAGCCATTCCCTTGTCGCTGTGGTGGAGCCCCTCATTCACAGTAGCTCATTTCTTCACAAGAGATTTGAGATTTGAGTCAAGGAAACAGAGATGGAGAAGTGGAAGGTGGTGAGGAGATGAGGTGGAAGAGCAGTAGGCATGGGATGCAGTGAGGCCAGCGAGGCGCAGAGATGGTTGAGCTGGGAGCACTTCTTGTCTCCATCAGCCCTGAGGTCATAGGGCTTCAAGGTGACACAAAACCAGAGGGTTGCTGAGCCCCAAAACAGAGCAGACTCTTCTCTCTCCCAGTGCTCAAACCCCACAGGAGTGTTTCCAAGTGCCAAATGTCATTTATGGTCTTGTTTTTGTTGATGCACCTGCTATTACTTTGGTTGTGGTTGAGAGGGTTTGGGGATTTGCAAGTGAGTGAGTTCATGAGGAATTGCTTCAGTATCGGAGTTCAGCAGCTGGATGCTTCCATGGGAGAAATGCATTCTGATTTGGCAGTTAATCACCATTGGTATTCGCTATAAATATTTCCTTCTAAGTGCCACTGGGGGCAGTGAGTGACGAGCACTTCATTGCCTTTGCAAGCTCTTTCCATCCAGACAGTTCTGAACCCTTCACACCTGCAACTGAACACACAGCCCCAAACACCCTCTTTTCTCCTACTTCCTCCAGAGCAACCTGTAGCCACAGAAGTGCAAAAATGATGTGGTGGGTATTCACTAGTGACATTGACCATCTACACTCCAGGCTGGTGGGGTAACCTGACAGGGGTAAAATTCACATCCTCCCACGCAATGTGTGCTGGGGACAAACTTGTCCCAGTGGTGACAGCTCCACAGTTCAGAGGACTACATAGGAACAAGGAGAACATGCACAGGTGGCCTTAGGGGAGGAGACAACACTGTTCATCATCATTTGGTGCTAGAGATACTGAGGCACTGCTAACAGACATACTACAGTCATTTGGTAGCTCTCCAGCATTGCTGACACACCAGTCAGCCACTTCTGCCTGTCCTACTTTCTCTGTTATAACTCTGCATAAAAATCATCATGCTGAAACAGAAGACTGTACTTCTCCTTGCACCATAATTTATGGGTGTGATTAGCCCAAGAATGGATTTACTGGAGTGGCTGGAACAGGATATGGCTGTTTAGCTGCTCCTAATGAATAGCCTTTCTCTAAGAGTTCTCCTTAGCTAATGCATCTGGAGCAGAGCCAGAGAACCACCAGGTCTGGTGGCAGAAACCCAACTGTCAGCTCAGTAAAGAGAGGGCATTTCCTCCACCCGGGAAGTTTCCAACCCGAAGTAATTCACACAAGTCTGTCATTAAGGCCTCTGAGATGCAAATTTTAGTTTTCCCATGTCCAGTAGCTAGGAAAAAAAAAAAAACTAATAACAATTACAAGGAATCTCTGCGGTGAGAAATCCATGCCCCGGTCCAGTCCGAGCTGTGTGTCCATTTGCTCACAGTGGGTGCATTGATGACAATCAGTGAAAGAGGACCAGCCGGAGAGAACAAGGACTGGGCTATGCCCTGCCAGGCCGTCCAAAGCAAACCTGCCCTAAAAGGCTTCTCGAGCCATGTGGGCATAAGCAGTTTGGTGTATCTGGGTTCAGCACCTGCAGTCGGAGCTGCCCTTCTTCTGCTCAGCAGTTTGTATTCATTATAGCTAATAGGGTTCGTGTTTTTTTCCTATGAGATAAAGGGTAGAGTAGATCACATGGTTGCCCTGTGTGCAGCCAGCAACTGGATTTGATGATCTTTGTGGGTGCTTTTCAACTTGGGGTATTCTTTGATTCTCTGATCTTCTGGATAAAAGAGGTCCAAATATTCTGGCTGCGTTTCCTTACAAAATTGTGACAGTGTAAAGTCTCAAGAGCTGAGAAGGCACTGACAAGAGACATGTGGCAAATCCTCCAAATGATGTCCATAATGGGGAAAAAATATGTGAGGAGGCTCTGCAGGAGTTCTCCCATGTAAGGGTTGATTATGCAAAGTCTGGTTGAGCCACATGCAGCCCCTGCTATAAAAGAAGGCAGCCCCAGCCTTTGATAGGGATGCTGCCCTGAAATTGATTCCAACGTGGACTCTACAAACTTTGTGAAACCATTTATGTGGGGGAAAGCTCGTGGAGAAATTTTAGAAGGAAATTAAAGTCTGAAGGAAAAAAAGAAAAAGGATGATTAAGTAGCATAGAAGCAGTCAGGCACAGCCACCCCTCTGTGCTAGGATGGACCAAGGTTAGGGAACCTGAAGTCCAGGGTCTCAGAACCAGTTTCAAGCCCCTAAGTCAGTTGTTAGAGCTGTCAGTGGTGCTTTTTCCTGCCCTAGGTGGAAGCACTCTCATCTGATCCTCAGGTGGAGGATCTGATGTGCACTCCTATCCCACACATAATTTCAGAAATGCAATTTGGAAGGGTGTGGGTCTCACAGACATGACATGACACAAGGATGGAGACACCACCAGCTGCTCACCAACCTCTTTTAAATGCAGACAGAGGAGGGCATGGATTCAGAAGAGGTGCCAGCTCTTGAACTTCTGCCTTTAAAGCCTATTTATCCAGGAGACACTTGTCAAACAGCACCAGAAATGTTTTATAGCCATGGGCTATTTCTGTTCCCAGAATGCTTTCCACAGGAATTATCAGGAAAGCTGTGAGGATGTGTTGTGAAGGCAAGCAGGCAGTCTGCCATGGGCCTGTCTGCCTCCCTCCATATTGCAGGGAGGGACCTGGGGAAACAAAACTGAACCACTGCACATCACAGGACTCTCACAGTGTAGTCCTCACAAAGAGCTGAGCATGAAGAGGCATGGAAGGCTGGATCAACGCAGGAAAACTGCTATTTTGCCAGTATTCTGGCAAAGGTGTAGAAAATAGCTGTGTATATGTCGGTAGATAGCTTCTGCTATCCTAGGAAGGAAATCAGGGAGAAGAGCCCCATTCCCCTTGCATCTGATCACCTCCCAGCCCACCCTACTCTCTCCTTGAGTCCCCTTCCCTGAATACCTCCTTACCATTGCTTTCGCTCTCACCTATTTGATAAACGAGGCATGTAACTATTGCTAGTTTGCAGATAAGCAAAGAGGTATGTGGGACCAGACCCCCAGGTGAAGACTTCTCCATATAGCTGCCTATGGGTAGGCATCTGCATGTGATCTGGATGTCTCATCGCAGCAGGGAGATGGGAACTAGATGATCTTTGAGGTCTCTTCCAACCCAAACCACGGTATGATTCTGTGATTCTATGGTCTCCCATTATTGTCCATGGGAGTCTAGAGAGTGAGAGAGCTAACCAGATGTGGAGTGCAATTTTCTTCCTTAAGATGGATGGCCAGTGCTGTCAAAGATGGTAGATGAGGCAAATATACAGAGAAGTTGGGTGAAAGAGAAGATGTAAAGAAAGCCCTACAAATTCTGAAGCTGTCTTAAGACAAAAACAAATGGGTCACTGCTGCTTTCCTCTACAATAGTGTAGCCATGAAAAGTCAAGTTGCCTTCCTTTGCACTGCTGTCAAGCACTACGTGCCACACCTAGTGCCTCAGTGCTGAAAAAGTAGAAAAATGTATAGAAGTATTTGAAAAGAAGGGCTCAGACAGGGAGAAGAGCATGTAAGTGATTTTGCTGGTGTGATCTGTCTGTTTCTCCTGTAGGCTCCATCACTTGAGCATCAGTCTGGGCAAGTAGGACCCAGTTGGCCAACTAAGATGGGGAACATGGAGACACTTGTCAGTGGTGGGTTTAGTTTCTCCATTGAGGAGGTATGCTCACAGTAAGGCTGTGTTATTCTCTGGTGTGCACAAAGCTTGTCCCATCACAGCTTTTACTCTTTGCCCACTCGTTCATACTGAGACATGAGAACCAGCTCACAGAACAGTACTCAGGATGTGCAGGCTCCACCTGGGTTTCATTAGCATCCCTTGATGACCTCAGCAGGCAGCGTGGCCACTGCTCCCCTACAGGATGGATCCCCCTAAAGGTCAGGGGAACTGGGATGTGGGCGGTTTCATTTTCCTGCTGCAATGACAGAGCAAGGGAAAGCATTTGCACTGAAAACAGAACTTTCCCCGTGTCTGAGGCTCTTTGAGTTAAAGGAAGTGAGAGTAAGGGGCTGAGTGGAGATTGTTTGTATTGTATGTGACATTCAGCATGTCTCGATTTATTCCACACATCCAGCTGGAAGAAGTCTGCTCCTTCACTCTCTGCACTTCTGCTGCATACCCATCAACATACACATAGAGGAACCACAGGTGATTAAATTAGCAGCCTAATGGACAGAACAAAAATCATTTGCTCCAAAAAGAGGCGTTTACCACCCCAAGCAGAACAGGCTGACTCACAGCAGAATTTAGACAAGTCTTTGGAGGACACGTGGTCAGATCAGGTCCACAATCCTTCCAAGTGCATTGGCAGTCCCTCAGGTACCTTCATCCTTTGTAGCTCATCATCCTTTCACTTGTTCTCCTGCTGTCCATACCCTGTTCTGGTGTGTACAGACTGCAGGTAGCTGTTTCCATCTTAAGAAAGGAGTGATTGCTCCTGCAGATCACTGTATTGCACAATCCCATTCAAAATCAAATATGGAACTTCATGAGTGCCCCAGTCCATGGCCTTTGTTGCCAATGCTTTGGAGAGACCATTCTGGATCTTACAGCTCCTAAGTGTAAGAAAATTTACAGTTTGCAGCAGGAATATATCCATGCCTCTTCTGTAATCATTTAGATTTTTTTCACCATATCCCTTTTTTTCTTATGTGGTTCTGTTCTCTCTTTGGATTTCACCCTTCAGGCAGATAGGGAGTCAGATGCCTTCTTCCCTTGCAGCCTCTGTTTCACTGCATTGAACAAGCCAAAACTCATCTCTTCTAATAGGCTTCCTTTTGCTTTTATCACTCATGTTCTTTCACTGGTCCAATTGAATTTCCACTTCTTTAGAAGATCACAGGTGATCGGGATGCATTGGGAGACCAACTCTGTGCTCTTGACCAGCTTCACATTCAATCCTTTGAAAGAGCATAGGCCAAAGGGTTCTCTGTACAAGCAGTACTTTGTGGTAATGTTACTGTGAGCAATAGCAATGACATTTGGTTTCAAACTAAAAGAGGGTTAATTTAGACTGTATATAAGGAAAAAGTTCCTTACAGTAAGGGTGGTGAGGCCCTGGAACAGGTTACCCAGAGAGGTGATGGATTCCCCATCCCTGGAGACACTCAAGGTCAGGCTGGATGGGTCTCTGAGAGTCTGATGGAGCTGTAGGTGTCCCTGTTTATTGCAGGGAGTTGGACCAGATGGCCATTACAGGTCCCTTCCAACTCAAACCTTCCTATGATTCTGTGAGATCACACCTCCCACCTGGAGGAGAGATGCAGAAAGCAACAGCCTTCAGTCTATTGGTGGCTGTCCTCTGTCAAATGCCACCATACAGCCGTGGTGCTTGGTGCTCTGTTAAGTCAACATTGGGATTTAATCATGACACAGAGATCTCTAAGGAAGAGTGTCTGAACAAACAAACAGATGCCACCTTCTGGCCTCCAAGTATGTGCTCAGGGTTGTACCAGATGTTTCTTTTCATGAGCTGGTCCTGTGCACTGCCATTTCATTTCATAAGGGGCTCTCCAAAGGACTCACCTGCCAAAACCAGCTGAAAATAGCTCTCCAGGCCACTGCTGTAGGCATACCTCAAAGCCATGAGACATTTTCAGGCAGCGCTGAGATGTGGATTAAGAATGCTGCTTCGCTTTCAGATGTGAGTCATTGTGGTCACCATAGTGACTGGGTCAAGCACCTCAGAAAAATGATCTGGGAGTCAATTTTTCTTTCCCCATATCAATTTCTTGTCCCTTCCAGCCCAGAATTGATCTGTGCTCTGAGGTTGCAGCAGCTTGCCAGGCCTCAAGAGGGTTTCATAGAGCCATAGAGTCATTAAGTTTGGAAAACACCGCTAAGAACATCAAATCCAACCATCAACCCATCACCACCATGCCCACTAAACCATGTCCCCCAGTGCATCATCTACCTTCTTCCTGAAAGGACAGTGACTCTACTATCTCTTTGGGCTGTCCATTCCAGTTATTTTATTCCAAACCATTTGCATTTGAATTGTGGCAGTCCATTGCTTCTGAAGAGGCAGAAAGATTGACTCAGCCATACACAGTGTCACGACCTGATTTCTCCCCTCTTTTCCCATCAAATACTCCATCAGTAAAGTTGCTAAGTGGGCTGGCACTGGCAGCTAGTCTGGACCACACTAAAGCTAATTCCCTGCAGTACTGATGCTCATGTACTTTCAGCAGCACGCATCACTCAAGCGAAAGGGAAAGCCTTTGCTCCAGTCAGAAAAGGAAGCAAAGAATCTCAGGATCAAAAGCCCTCCTTGGATTTAGGAACTTCTTGCTATCCATGTTAATTCTGTGTTTATACCTGGTCACGGTGTGCCATCTTCTTATGCCTGCATTCCTCCAGTAGTGCTGTTTCCATCCAACTTTGAATGACTCCTTCACCTGACTGCTGTTGGGTGGCCACTCAGGAAAGTTTTCCCTGGCTTTCATTCTCTCCTTGGTTGTCTTAATTTCTTGTTGTTCCCTCTCATTCTCTACATGAAAAAGAAATACTTCGGCAGGTTTGGATAGGTAAACTGGAGTTTGAGTCCTGCAGACTTTAGCAGAGAACACCAAGGTTGACACCAGAGCTAAGCAGAAGCAGTGCCTCCATCACCCCAGGTAGCGGTAAGGAGCAAAAAGCATCCCACCAGACAGATGTTTATATTAAATTTAGGAATGCTTGCAAAACCACACAGAAAAGCCTACCAATGAGAAGCAAACTGAGCTGTTTGTTGCTGTTAACAAAGAGTGAAAACAGACAAACAAACAAAATAGAGAATACAAGAATGTGATCACTTGGGAACATTTCTTATTCCTACTAATAAAGGCCTGTTTTGCTACTGCAGCATCCCTGAGCATCCAAGAGCTGGAACTCCCATAGCAAAACGATAGTGTCTCACTCCAGAGACTTTATTGCCTTGGTTTTGAGAGCTTAACTGTGCAAATGCCCACCGTTACGATATCACAACTGACCCACAGCAGATGCACAGAAGAGTGTCATGCAGGAAAAAAATTAAACTCTATTTCTCATAGGCCCACAGCGTTGTATTTCATTTTTTGTTCTGATTAGGCTCGATTTTTGTTTCTATAAAGAAATATTAATTCCAATACATGCTTTGGCGTCCCTGTCCCCAGACCTCAAAAGAAAAGTTTTGTTTAGAAATGTTTCAAGAATGAAACTCTGTGTTTGGCTTTAAAATCTATTTCTCTCTCAACTGCTGTGGCCAAAACACTTTTATGAGAATGTCCGACATGAATATCTGCATGTCTCCCCTAATGTGCATGCTTCTCAGTGAATGAAACAGCCAACCCATATATTTTTTTCCCTGCTCTCATCAGATGTAATTTTTTTTTCTGGCAGGCTGCATAAGAGTGGTGTCAGGAGAGATACCCTGGTACTGCTTGGAAAGCACTTGGGAATCTCTGCGTATAAAGGGAATAAGACTGTTGGAGAATGAAGTGGACGTGTGGCATTGCTATGAACAGCCATGACATTTCCTAATCATACCCAATTTTCAGTTTCCCTCTGGAGAACAAGTGGTAGGCTGAAATGCACATTTGTTGATTTGTATATTCCAGAATTACTTTAAGTGGTCTCTTTCAAAGGGCTCTTAGTGGCAGAGAGTGAGAAAGGATGTCCTTAAAAGAATAATCACCCTTGAGCTCTCCCAAATCCCAGGCAGGAGGGGTCAGTCTGACATTCTTGGCTTGCAAGTTGAACATGCCCTTGGCTGCGGAAGCAGCATCAGGGGCCAAGCAAAGCAGCATTCTCTGAGCTCTGTGACAGGGACAGCTTGGTATGGTGCTGTCTTGGCTGTAGGGGATTGTGAGCACATCGTCTTCAGCATGGATACTCTGGGGAGAGAAGGGGGAGAAGTGGGACCAGACCACCATGGAGCGTGCCACAGGCAAGCCACGGGGGGGAAACAGATGTTTCCCATTGAGAAACAGCTGAAGACCCCAATGGAGGAATAGTTCAGAGCACAAATGCTATGCAGGAAAAAGCATGTCCCCTTCTGTGCCTTGGGACCTTGCCCAGTGTCACACCACGAGAAACTTGTTCAGACCTCAAGTTCCATCTACAAAGAACTCTATGTATAGAAATGACCTAGTTCCACTACTGTCATGGACAGGAAAACTTAAGGAAGGCTGGAGATACACTCCAAAGAAATCCCACACAAGTAGGGAGCAGATTGTCAGCCTCCAGACTCATTTGTCCTCAGTGTACCATGCTCTGGTTGTTGGTGAACGGCACTAGGTCATGTTCAGCCATGTAGTCAAATTCTTCTGTGTTATCTAAAAATCTTTCTTTGGGGCTTTGAATATTCATGGCACCCTCGCACCTTCTAATGTGGGCTACAGCTGGGACATCTCTGCCATGAGAGATGAGGAACAAGGGCAGGTTCTTGATCCTGGAGGCCCTCAGTCCCCCCTGGGAGCCCTGAACTTTATCTGCTGAGTCCATCCACAGTCTGCACCATTTCCTCACTCTGAGTGAGCATTCAGGGATTTCTCTGTGCCAAGGCATCAAAGAGAAGGTGATGACCTGCTGTCTTGTGCAACTAATTGATACCAAGACTCCTTGTTCCTCAGGGAGATCTCTGAGGGAGCCAACCCAGGAGAGGTCAAAAGGAATGGATAGAAGACAGAGATGATATGGAAGTTCTGGGCAGTGAGGGGGCAGAGAGCACCTTTACTCTGGGGGTAGAAATATCCCAGTTGGGGATCCAATGGTCATCCCCTTCTTTGAGGATGAATTCTGTACTGATTTGTCACCTGGTGCCCAAGGGAATATCTCATGTCACCCGAGTTCTTCCTCTTCTTTTTCAAATAGCCCAGTGCAAGGGCCAGACAGAATGCCAGCCCCATGACCAGGAGTTCTCAGGAGAATGTGGCTCAGAGGAAAGCCATGCTCCCTTCCCCATCCCCTCCACAGGGTCACTGTAGGATACTCTGCAATTCAGCAGCATGCATTGGTGTTTTAATTTTTCAGGGAAGCAGAAGTTACCTTAATAGAGAGCTCAGGGAAGGAATCATGCCCTGAGATAATCTGAAAAATAATGTCTGTTTGTTAAGGCATGTTCTGATCTTCTTCAACTACTGGAAGGACTGTTCAAATGAAAAGCAAAATTACCTTGGCAGAAGCATTTTGCCCCCCCTTCTCATCAGCAATCGATAGAGTGAGAGACCTTAGTTTGCTATGGCTTACATCATTTCTCTTCTCCCAAATCAACAGCTTAATTCTGTGTCCAGCCCAGCATAGCTGGGGGTGGATGTATTGCCTTTTACAGCAGTCAGAGCTGCAGGGCTCAGAGGTCTGATGGCATTCACGCTGCTGCAGAGCACAAGCATGTTGGGCAGACCTGTATGTATTTCCATTTGCAAAGTTGAAAATGGCTATTCTGGGTACAAAATTGGCAGCTTAACTGTCCGCGGGTGATTGATTGGCATCTTTTTGTATTAAATTGCTAGGAAGTATGTATGGTACATAAGTGAGGAAAGAGGAGTTAGAAACAAGTTAAAAAAAAAACAGTAGGCAGAAGTTAAAACTGGAGAAAAGATACACTTGTGCAACCTCTACACACCTCCTTCCTTTATGCAGCCATGGCAGAAGTTTCTGCGCTCTCCAATGCCAATCCAGAGTCAGCTGCAAAAGCAAACCATTCCTCTTCGACCTTCTCATAATATTTGGGGTGTGGACTCAGCCTCCTGCACGTCTGTGAAACACACATCATTCTCCTTGGTGCAATGGTCTGAAGAAATTGTAGAAGCTTAGAACCATAGGGTCAGTCAGAGAATTGCCTGGGCTGGAAAGGATCATACAGACCTTCCAGTTCCAATCCCCATTCTGTAGGCAGGGTTGCCCCCCACCTCGTCAGTTTGCCCAGCTCCACATCCAGCCTGGCCTTCAACGCCTCCAAGGATGGGGCTTCCACAGCTTCTCTTCCTCACCACTCTCTGAGTAGAGAATTTCTTACTAACATCCAACCTAAATTTCCCTTCTAGTTTAAAGCCATTCCCCCTTTTCCTTTCATTACCAGACCATGTAAAAAGTCAATTCCCCTCCTGCTTACAAGCTCCCTTCAGGAGAGGTATTTAAGCAGATACAGAACACAGGAGATTCCCAAGTAGTGCATCTGGACTCTGGCCAACAAAGGAGGATTTCATTGGGAAATGCCAGCTGGAAAACCAAGCGGAGTTGTTCCAGGTTTAACAACCTCTACTTCAATTGCTACTCATAGCTCCGGGGCAGTGCTTTCATGCCAGTTTCCCATGGCTTTCTTACCATGCAACCAGCAGGCTGAAAATCTTGGCAGTTCTGTGCTAACCCGGTGAACACTCCTGGATTCAACACAAGTAACCTGGAAGCCCTGAGTACACTGGCTCCAGAGAGGTCTTTCTAGAGCCTTGAAGTTTCCTGGTACAAACGTGTTAATACTGGAGATTTTAGGACACTCTAGATTGAAAAATTCTAAAGACTGCATGAATCATAGAATCGTAGAATCAGCAAGGTTGGAAAAGACCCACAGGATCACCCAGTCCAACTATCCACCCATCACCAATAGTTCTCAATGACTTCCATTCTCTAATCTCCTGTTATGATCAAACCATGGAAAGCCCGGGGAATATATCTGGGCAAGAACTTTACATCTTCTGAACCCTGAAATTGGGAAGGCTTGAGAAGAGGGAGTGCACATCTGTCAACATCACATCAGATGGTGCACATCTGCACATCAGATGGTGCACATCTGTCAACTTGTGGCTGGCTGTTGGCATGGCTGTCTCCGTAGATTAACAAGCATTTCCTCCTCAGCTGGTGGTTCTCAGGGTTGCAGAGATCCGTCGTATTTAAACAACAATGTGCATTGGAGGTTCTTGGAATTTGTTTTTTGTTTTTAATTTATAGTTCATTGGAAATTTTCGTGAATTTTTTATTGCATTCCTTTTTGGGAAGAAAGCAAATATCAAACTGAAATTTCCCACAAGCTAGACATCTGGATTTCCAGAGAACATTGCTCCCAAGCATGCATTGACACGCTCTGCAAAAGCCTGTTCTTAAAATTCCATCTTCCCACATTAAAATCATGGGGATTTGTGACATTAGCTTCATAGAAATAGAGATGACCAGGGCTGGAAATCTTATCTTAAGAGATGATCTAGTTCCTCCCTTTACTTCAGGTCAGAGAAGCTGGATTTGGCCTAGAACACGTTGCCCAGTGAAGCTGTGAATGTCCCCTCCCTGGAAGCATTCAGAGCCAGGCTGGATGGGGCTGTGAACAACCTGGTGCAGTGGGAGGTGTCCTTGCCTATAGCAGGGGGTTGGAACTAGGTATGAGTTAGTTTAGAAGATGGCCATTAGCAAGGAAGAACTCTCAGCTGACATTCCCATCTCTTTACTGAAGCAGCGTCAAACATCTGTCCATGTTATTCCCTAAGCATGGAGTAAGGTCACATCTGCTGAACAGCTTTACTTTCCAGAGGAGAGTCAAATACAGCACCTCCCCATGCATTTCTAACTGGGGAATCACATAGATTTCATGGGGCTGTGAGAAGTAGACGGAGTTTTGTCCTTTCTGGTCAGACATGGACTTAGCAGTACTAGTAACGGAAGTGTATTGATGTTCTGTAGTTGCTTTTAGGAGATGTTAAAGTGGTTATCAGAGAGTGCAAGTGCAGCTGTGCTATTCTTACTTTCCAAGCTTGGAGGACATGTAAAAAAATACACTTGACAAGGTTCAACCTTGTGAGTTAGCCCTTAGGTAGCCACATGGTTATGTGTAGTGTTTGGAACAGAATTAGCCCTACTTCCATGGAAAATTCATCCGTGCATGGAGAGATTTGAGCATTCCAAGTGTTAACGGGGGAGTCCAACACCCCCCGAGGGTGCTATGGAATTCTTCACCTCCAGATATATGAGGTTGAAGTGCCATGCCTCATTTTGAGACCCACATACAACCGCTGCAGCCCAAACAATTTTCTTCATCCCCTCCATTGCACACACACCAAGACATTTGGTTTTAAGGATTTGTTTCAGTTAGAAAAATCATATTATTTTTTTTTAATCATCCAAGGAGCTTCTGGCTGCAAACAGTAATTACTACCCTCGTTCCTTGCTATCTTGGGTCATGCACTTTGGAAGTCAATTGCATATGCTGAGAAGCCTGGTCTATCTGTGTGATGCTACATGGCCTGATATGTAATTGGGAGATAGCAGCCATCAGCACTGGCAGGATTGGAAGAGCTGGAATCAGGGGACTTATCTGCTTTTCTTTAGAGACAGATGCCAGGGTCACTCTGTGTGTCATCATCATGCTTAGCCTGACAGAGCATTCAGCATCCAAGGTACACTGGGAATAAAGCATATTTATTAAGGCACTGATCAACCGTGATTGCTTGGCAGGCAGTAGAGAAGAGATCGAGCCAGGCTCTGGCACAACTCTACAAAGCCTCTTAGGACTTCAGCTGGCTCCTCAGCATAGGCGTCTGCTTCTCCCAAAAAGGGAGTGATGCCTTCCCATTGTGGCTTTCCTTGAAGACTTAGACTGTTTTCAGGCACTACTAATTCCATTTCTGAGACTCTCAGAAGACAGCGTGCATTGAGCAGGGTACAAAAAGCAAGGGAAATAAGGCTGGAACAAGGACCAACCAGGTAGAGTTCAGTAGATGGGGGTATTATTAGAGAAACCCTTTTCCACCAGGCATCACATCAACACATCTGCCCCTGCTTTACCTCTGGAAGCCTTTAGCTCCATTCCCAATGGGCTGTAAGCCCCTAAAGTAGATCACGAGGTCAGGTACCGGACTACATAGCACAAGGACACCCCAGGCTGCTCTCACCAATTGCTCTGAGTCTCCAGATCTGCCCAGCAGTATTGGTGTGTGATGTGTTGATTTCTTCAGCGGCACAAGAAATGCAGCTGTAATGCTGCTGGGACCTGAATGGCTGTTTGAAGCTGGCTCTGGTCTCTGCTGATGGCATCCAAAGGGCCGTGCAAACATTGCCATCAGTGCCAGCAAGTGACAGACATTCTTTTGAGAGGAAGAGCCCAGTGGGCACTCTGTGGTGCTTGTTTCTTCTCAGCTTTGTTTGCTGTGGGCAATTACTGGCATACCAAAAGATATTAGCTCTGGGTGTGAGAGTGCAGAGAGTCCGACTGTTTTCAAATACCAACACTGCAGCGTCATTGTAATTAATTTAATGTTGACATGATCCCCAAGAAGCAAAACCTTCATTATATTCAATTAAACCTCTTGACACAGAGGCTTGACTCAGTGTCAGTCCCTCTAATTAAGAGCAAATGCATAGAGATGTAGACATCACAGCATATGTGCATGTCAAACACAGAGAAGGATGTTGCAGAGGGGACTAAAGTCCACTGCTATTCCCACTTCAAGCAGTTTTTGGAGCAGATGTACTGTTCTCAGGCAGTTATTGCACTTTGTGTATCTGGAGACCCTTTGTAACATGGCAGTTTTTATACTTGTCATATATTCAGGTCCCACCTCATTTTGGAACAGAGTTTGCTAATGTTAGTCACAGTTTGCATGGCTAGAAGTTTCTGTCTGCTGTGATTTACTGACAACACAAGCACCTTGTTCAGTAACTTATTCAGCTCACCCCATTACTCAAAAACATGTTTTTTCTTAGAAAGACGCTCAGGACTGCAAATAATGAAGAACCCATGTCTCTAGTCATGTTTTTTTTCCAGTTCCTTTATATCATTGCTATTAAAAATGACTGCTTTCTTTCCAATGTAAATTTATCTAGCTATAAATTCAAGCCATTAAGTTTTTCTACTGCCTTTGGCTGGATTAAAAACTCGTTTGCTATCAGAAATGGCTTCCCCTGTATGTCACTGCAGTGCATGAGCAAGCTGCTTCAATTTCTCTTGGATAATGCCAATAGATCACACTCCATTAATTTCACTCTCTTAAGTCAAGATTTCCAGACCTTTGCATCATCTCGTAGAGCTCCTCAGAGCATTTTCCATCTCCTCGGCATCTATTCTGCATTGCGGGCACCGAAATGGAACATGGTTTTCCATAAGAGCTCCCTCCGTTTTTCACTCTTCTTTGGTCCGGTTCATCTGTTCCTTTTCTTGGCTTGTTTATGATCTGAGTTTTTGTTATTATTACTAACACTCCATGAATCACTGCTCCGAGGTGGATCGCACATGTCTTTTTTGCCAGCAGCCTTGACAGCCTTTCTGTGAGGGAGGTAGCTGCAAGATCAAACCATCAACTGTTACTGGAAAGAAATGTATTTCTCCAAAGAGCCATTTCACCTAAATGCTCCCATGTGCTGCTGTTTGGAGGGGCAGGAGCACTCCTCCGGAACTGACAGTGTCGCTACTGTTTGTGATACAGGGATTGAAACGGAGGAAAAGGTCCTCCTGTTCATAAGGATATGCTTTTCACGCAAGATGGCCATGAATTTAATGAGAGTTCAGAGTGTAAATGTTCTTAAAATCTGTACCATAACATTCATGCTAGGGACCATCAGGTGACTCAGCTTCACCCACTATTACAAGCTATTTGGGTACAAGCAAGTTGATAGTCCTGAAGAAACACTGAGGCAGATGGTTTCAGCCGCCAGCAGAATTGCTCTTTTCAGTGTTTTGAATGTCTGAAGGTGATCTGTAGGAGCAGAGTAAGAATCTGGAGCTACGGAAAGCTTCTGTCTGTGTCTTTGCTCAGGGCCTGATGTGCAAAGGTCTTGTGTCCTATAAGCAAGCCTAAAGGCTTGAGGATCTGGGGCACTGCTGTGTTTTTGCATACATTCAGAAAATTTAACATAGAAACACAGAGTGGTTTGAGTTGAAAGGTACCCTTAAAGGCCATCTGGTCCAAATCTCTGCAATGAACCCACAATTCCATCAGGTGCTCAGAGCCTCATCCTGCCTGACCTTAAGTATCTCCAGGGATGGAGCATCCGCTGGATGCTGGATGCAGGAACAAGAAGGATCTGTCTTGCAGGGAAGCTGGGTCTCATCTCAGAGCAAATGCAATGTCTCTATTTGGGGGCATATCTGTTGCACAAGGTACACAAGTGACTTCTGCTCAAAGACCAGAAGGCTTTGGGGACCCACTGGGAGTTCCCCATTGGACACCCAGATTCTTTGCCTTTAGACAACACTGCTGATGGAAGTCCTCAAGTAAAGCGAAGTATGCATGGCACGGTTCTTTATTCATCAAATAAACATCTCATCAGAGGGAGGTGGCATGTGTGAAAAAAATCTGTGATGATGGGAGAAGAGGACATAATAATTATCTGGGATGACACCATTCTTGGCAGGGATTGTCCATGAAAACAGCTCTTTTCTAAGAAGGGGTGAAAAGTCCACTTAGGGTTAGCTCCCTGGAACAAGAAGTCAGTATGCAAAATTAGCACATCTAAGAGTTAATTAAGAGTCAAGGACATGTTAAGGCAGGCACCCTAGATCCCACAGCTATTACTTTTGAGCAGTGAATGATGAGCAGGGGCGGCAGAAAGGCTTATTTATCTGTTGAAAAGGCGAGAGAGAGGCAGGTGGGTATCTCATGGGATGTACACAAATTGCCATGGAAATTGAATGCAAATTTCCATCTTTTCCCCTCAGAATCAGAGATTAAAAAAGAAGTAGAGATAGGGCAGAGATGGAGTGGGAACATGTCAGTGAAGAATGAGCCTCATCACTGAAATGAGGCTCTTTGAGACACTCAGCTCCTCTCAGCAAAGATCCCATTGCCCTGTGCAGGCATTCAAACCAGGCAGTGTGGCAAGGTTCTTGCATTCTCTCCCCTCCCCCCCAAAAAAGTCTTCTTAAGTCTTCCTGTGGCTATAGACCTTGAACAAAAGAACCATGATGGTGGTTGGACTGCTGCTATAATCCTTGCCAGCATCTCAGTGCTCATCCCAGGCTTGGCTCTGCTGTTAGGTCAACTATATAACCATTTTTTGGTGTGTTTCGTCATTCCATCTTCTATTCAGCCATGATATCCAGATGTATGTTTCAAGTAAGAGAAGAAAATGATTGTCTGGGATTTCTGGGCTTGTCACTCCTTCCCCCTGACAGGTTGTGACATTACTGTGACATAAGTGTTGGAAGGGACCTCAAGGGACCATCAAGTCCAACCTCAACACAACAATGCTGGCAAATAAAGGGGATCAGGGGTCCACACATTCCCCACATGCTTGGCACTGCCACAGAGAAACACTCCCAGACCAGGATCAGCATGCATATCCATCCCTTGGCTCTGCTGTGCATTGCACCAGGTCCAGGCCAAACTCTTTCCATGGTCCCTGCTAACAGCCTCTGTGCCCCTCAGTCAAAATCTGTTCCCTTACTCTGTCCCTGTTGACTTTACCCAGAAATACGGCTTAAGCCAACACTGCTAAATAACTAGATAAAAGATGCACAACAGGATATATCAGACAGATGACACGATCCTCATCATGTAGATGGGAGCAAGGACTGAGAGGTGTCCTTCATGGCACTACACGAGGTCTTATCCCTCCAAGCTAAGGCTTTGGGAACTGTTGGGAGCTATGAGGATGTTGTTATCAGCATTCCTGTTGTATTTTTGGAGCCCTGTTACAGTGACCCATTGTTTTCTGAGGGGTGAAAAAAAGCCTGCTTGGGGAGTGTAATGTTTTTAGAGCTTGATATCAGCTGAAAGCTGGTTTTTAGGGTTGGGAGATACAGAGCAGCTTTTAGATGTCTCCTTGGAATAATTTCAGGCTGGCAAGAAAAAGAAAATACGAACTTTTAAAAAAAAGTTTTCCTTCTTGTCAGAAAAAGTCAGAAAAAACAGCAAGCAATGAATAACTGCAGATTTTGCCATGCAATCTAACTGTAGAAGGGCCGTGCCTTGGAGCTTGGTGCGGAAACCAGGCATGTGTTGGAGGATTTTCCACACTGGGTTTGACAAGAAACAAGAAGTTGGCTGGCTGGTCTTGAATAACCCCTCCTGAGCCCACACAACAGGTCCTGGTTTTTTGTGAAAGCTGAAAATACCAGCCTCCCCCAGTCTTTCTTCTCCACCCTTTCCTCCATGACATCACAGCTCGCAGCTCTCTGGAGGATGCTGTTCAGCATCTTGCACAGCCAGTGACTCCAGGAAGGGGCACGGGCTGCAAGTGGTGCTGTGCCAGGCTCTTATGGCCGGTGACGTGCTGTCTGCTGGATTTTGATATAAACAGAATGTCCTTGGGACTGGTATGGTGGAAACACACTAAGGAAGCTCCCACACCTCCTCCAATAGCGCATTTTCCTAAGGCTGGCGTCCCGCCATTACCAAGTTCTCCATGATTAGGGCCATAAGCATCACAAACGATCAGCTGAAAACAATTTTTCACCTTTTAGGTCAGTCATCCTTTCTCTATTTGTGTCCTGGTGATGCCTACCCACTCAAGGTGATTGCTGCTTGCTTCGCACTGTAAGTTAAAGCCAGGACTTGTGAATTTTGCTCTGGGGGAGAATTTTCTTTGGGTTGGGCCCAGTGAAAAATTGACTTTTTCCTTTGCTCTTCTCAGATCTGGCCTTAGTGTACATAAAATGCCATGTGTTCCCAGCAGGATTCAGCCCTTCCAAAGGCTACCCTGCAGCCAAATCTGATCTACATATTTACGAGCTTGTAAACAGGACGGGGCGGGTGAGTTCACATTCTTAGAAAACCAAGTGCAGAGAAAAGAACTTCTGAGTTGGAAAAACAAAGAGTAGTCTTGGGACCGACCCAGCAAACACAGTGATTTTTCCAAGACTCAGATGACTTGCTTGGGAATCATTCTCCTCTTCTCCAGGATTTCCCAAGCTTTCTACTTAGTGGAAAAAAAATACACATTCTCAATGTTTCTGACAATAGAGGAGGAGACAGTTTGATAGAAAAGGGATATCTTGTCTTGGAGATGGGTTGAAGCCAAGCTTCTGTTTGTGGAACCCACAGAGGAGCAATAATTATTTACATAGGAAGTTTTATGAGAACACTCAACACTGCTGAAAGGATTTGCATAGAGAAAGCCAGTTGCAGTGCTTCACACAATGTCATTGTGTTTGCGAATAAATGCAAGAACCAATAGCCTAGAACAGTGGTTCCTAAGTTGTGGCCTTCAGACCTTGCTGGTCCATGAAATCTTGACAAATGGTTAATGGGAAAACAGATTTAAAGGGAGCCAGGCAGTCTGCAAAAAGTGATGAGGATTAACAGCTTCTGTTTCAGAAAAGCTGGAGAACAACCTGTTTAAAGCCCTGTAATACATTGATTCACCATTTATAGATACAGAAGAGCAAAGCTTTGTGGAAAGGGCTGAAGAAACATTTTTGCAATCTACTTGTAAATATCCTTGATGACATTCCATGAATATATGCATCAAACAAGATATCAGAGGGTTTAGTCATAGCAACGTATCTACTGACTTACCCACCTTGTTGGGAGAGTCTTCATCACTTCATTCCTTGTAATATCTCAGGTTTCCTCAAGTAGATTATTGCAATGAATCTTCAATAGATCCCTCCAGAATAATTTTTGCCATCTCTCTTCCTTAATTATTGTGCATTAGTCTTGATTCAGTGTGCATTTAATTGAGTTGGCAGCCACCTCTATGCTATATTTTCATCTATCTAAATAATGATGCTGATAGTCATGAAATTCTTGTTGATTTTTTAGAATAGTCCATTAAATAAGTCCTACAGTATTTCCTAATATAGATCAGGTGTTGCATTAGTGTGAAGTCTATTGGGACCCAGTGGATTGCCAATGGAAGCCAGTTGGGATTGCAAAGTAGAAATTCACCTTAAACCCACACACCTCCTTTTGCAGGGGGACTGAACAGACAGGAGCATGTAGTGTATATTCCTAGACAACCTCATGTTGAACTTAGCCCCATACTGACTTCCCACAGCGTGTTTTTTCTTGGGTAATAGCAAGGTCGCAGCAGTTTATCACCAGTTGTATGAGTAAGCCAAGAAAGATACAATGGGATGATAAGAATTACTCAAACCTCCTATATTTAACCAACCAAGTCACACCTGTGAGGCAGCAATACAAACATCAGGAAGCTAAGGACGTAACTGGAAGGCTGTCAGCTACATGCTGCTTGGAGTTATGGACCACCAAAACAGCATTTTATGCAAACCAGCAGTTCAGGACAATATTATCCGTGGCTGGGAATTTTCACGGGTTGGCTTCATACACATTGCGTTACTGGTGTTAGCTCACAGGGAACTCGAATAAGTAGCATCTGTGGATTATCTTTGCCTATAGTTGAAGTTTTGTCCATAGAATAACAGAATTATGGAATTGTTTGAGTTGGAAAGGACTTTTAAGATCCATCACAAACAAAATGTGCTATGTTCCACTTCCAAGGCCACGTCCACCCCTACTTTACAAAGCTTGCCTGTAAATCCTTCCTTCCCCCATGGGACAGTCATACTGTCTGCATTACCCAAAAGTGTGTTTGAGATGTTATCGTGCATGGAAGAGACTGCCAGCAGCAACACCATCTTCCTCAGGACACTCCAGCATTTGCACAACAGAGAGCCACGGGAGTGCTCCTCTCTGAATGACACACTGATTTTTGTATTGCCCTGGAGGGAACCTAGCAACATCGCATGGCCATTGTGCTCATTCAGATCCCGAGCCAGATGGAAATTTTCTTTTCAGAGGCTGCTCCAAGCTTGTTTCCTCTGTTTAACCATGCAGGCAAGAATTTCACTGCGGTCTCTGTTGTGCTTGCTCTAATATCAGCAAGTGAATTCCAATCCTCGTCCTGCTCAAACAGAAAGATGAGCTCTTGACATGCAACTCAGTTACCCTGACTTCTTCCTTCTCTCTGGAGACTTATTATTGTTATTTTTTCTCATTTGCATCAGGCAAATAAAAACCTTCCTTGTATTTCCCTTTGGATTTGCCAAATTGGTGAGTCTTTCAGATGTGCTTTTGTTTTGTTTTGTTTTCCTAATTTTATTTACGTCCTTTTGCTGAGTCTCATAATTTTAAGGTTTGTTTTAAAGTTCCCTTTGGGGCTGGAGTCAGGCTGTTATCTGTGAATCATTAAGGAATAGGCAGTTGGATATACATCTATCTTTCCCATGCATAATAGATGCTGCAAAAATATTACTTTTAAGGGAGTCTGTACTAGGAGCCAAATGAAAAAAAGAAAAAAAAAAGCCAATCTCTTTGTCCTTTTTATTAATCCTGTGACTCATTTTTAAAACCCATCCTCCTACATGCTTCTGATGGCAAGTTCATCAGGTGACCTGGGATTGATGGTCTACAGAAATCCAGGTCCTGACTTCATTGCAAGCATGAGATAGCAAATGGGTCAACATTGCTTTCTACAAAATGTGAAGCAGACATTCAGTCCTGCTCTTCATTCCTGTACAGAAATGTTTTCCTAACCATTTTTCAAAGCTTTAAAAATGGAGAAATGAGTTTGGTTTGCAACATTCAACCCCAGATGTGGTTTCAGAATGTCTCTGCCTTTGCTCTGCTGGGTCCTGCCCAATTCATGTCCACAAAGTTCCTGTTAGATATCAGGAAGCAGGGAAAAACTCTCATTCTGCTGACAGAAATACTTTAAATGGATGATTTTATAATCATGCCACAGGGCTACAGAGCTGGAAATCATGGGAATCCACTCTTGCCTCTCCTACAGACCCAAGACTGTACATCTTTAGAGCAAACTCTATGCAGCAGCAGGACACAGTCCCTAAGGGTAAATTAATTATTCTTTTATTATCTTGTGCAAGACATTTGTCTTTATACATCCCTAATTAAAGATGGGAAGCGTTAGATTCAGTTCAAGGTAATGAATCTTTGTGCATGATGCTAGCATGGGGTATCCCATTCCTTGGAAGAAGAATGCTAAGGATGTAAGCTCTTTCTGGAGATTGTCTTCTGCTGTTTTTAGTTGTGTGACCCCAAACAAAGCATCAGTGCCCTCCCATCCTATGCACTGGGTCCAGACCTGTCTTCATTGTTCTTTGGACACTTGATCTCTGCTCTCTGGTGACAGTGACAGGACCCAAGGGAATGGCATGGATCAACATGGGATGGCCAGGTGGGGGTTAGGGAAAGGTTCTGCCCCAGAGGGCAGTGGGAATAGAATAGCATACCCAGAGCAGTGAGCACAGCCCTGAGCTGCTAGAGCTCAGGAAGCTTTTGGACAATGCTCCCAGACATAGAGCTTGGATTTGGGATGGTCCTGTATGGAAAGAGGAGTTTAAGTTGATGATCCTTGTGGGTGCCCTTCAGCTCAGGATATTCTATGACTCTGTACTTTATAGTCCCTGGCCCAAAGACTCTCTTAGGCCCCATGCACTTTCCCAGTGGTCCTACAAAATAATTAATCTCTTGCAGGAGTGATGGGTCTCTGGAAGAGCAGCCCAACAGAGTGGATCTTTAGTCTTAAACAGATGCTTTGCATTGTATGCTGTGATGTGGCATAAAGGCATATGGAAGTGATTAAGGGTGCAGAGCCTGCTGCAACATTCCTAGGGGACTTCATAGTCATGTCCTGGTGGCCTTTTGAAAGCAGTCTCCAGAGTGAACTGTTCCCTGGATGAGAGATATCTGGAGGGATTTAGCTGGAGCATTCTAAGCAAATTAGCACTTTGAACAAGTTAGGTTTTTGTTGGTAGATCCAGTAGTTGCTGTTAGTTTAGATCACAGAATCATAGAATCATTAAGGTTGGAAAAGACCTCAGAGCTCATCCAGCCCAATTGCCAATCCAACCCCACCATGCCCACTAACCTTGTCCTTAAGTGCCACACCTACCCTTGTCTTGAAAGTCTCCAGTAACAATGACTCCACTATTTCCCTGGGCAAATGTATGTGTGTGACTCTCAACTGAGCCACCCTCTCTCACTATAGGAGGTTCACTGACAAAACAGTCCCAGTGATGGGAGTCACGAGGGAAACTTGTATGGAAAGATTGCAAGACTTCCTAAGACAGGAGACCATGAGATGCCAATGACACTAAGAATGGAATTCATCCCAAGTCACCCTGATCTGCCTTTATATAATGTGGTTTCTACCCATGAGCTAAGAGTTTAGGTCCAGTTGGGGGAAACTGAGTGTGATTCACCTGGCCAGTGTGGGCTAAAGCTTCACAATGAGACAGATTACTCCATCCATTCCACTGACACTGTCAATTATGCCACTGAGTGCAAGAGGAGCACTGGGACCTTTTCAGATGCCTAAACTTAGATGGGTGAGTTAGTTAGCAGGCAGATTTTCTTGGAAAGATTCACATGGTAATGGCTTGCCTTGGTGATCCACATTCACAGGATTGCTTTGAGAAAAGCTCCAGTGAGAGCTCTGAGAGGAAAAAAAGGGCAATTTCAGCCAAGTTTCTACTGATTTGGTGTAACTTAGAGGAAAGCTAAGGAGACATCATAGAATCATAGAGCCCTTAGAGTTGGAAAGGTTCTTCAGAGGTCATCTATTCCAACTCCCCTGCAATGAACAGGGACATCCACAGCTAGATCAAGTTGCCCATGGCCTGATCCAGCCTCGCCTTAAAAGTCTCCAGGAACAGAGCATCAACCACATCTCTGGGCAAACCACAGCCCAGCGAGGAAATGTTTGGAGAGCAGTGAATTACACCAGTAAACTGTGAGAATAAGGTTCTGCCACATTGTTATTTGCTTGCTTATGGGAAAACCACACTTAGTTCTCAGATTTGATGTGCTATTGAAAGTGCCAAGGTCCTCCAAAGCTTCCAGAAACCTCCATGGATGGCATCTGCCATCTTTGCAACTTTCCTTCTGCCCTCAGCACTAACACAAGGCTTCCCTGAGCCCCATCACACTGCAGGTCATCCTCTGTGCCACATGAACCTTGCATTTCAGATATATACATCATGGGCTTTGGCAATGCTGGAGCTCTCCAGAAGGAGCTTATCCAACGACCAGAATGGGACAAAACAGTGCTGCCAAGAATGTCAGCAGTGGGTAGGGAAGGGGTGGTTTCTCCATGCTCTTCTTCCCAGCAGGATCAGCATGCAGAAGTTCAGAGAAACAGGCATGCCTACATGCAGCGATGCACACAAGCAGCTCACCAGGGTTTTCATTGGCGTGACAGAAGCTGTTGCTTATCTGTAGCTTGTTTATGGGGTCGGGCCACAGCTGGAAGGCTCAAAGGCCTGAGGAATTCCACTCAATATCCTAACACCATCGTCCTCTGGGGAAAATGCCAGAGTCACTGTGAACATACTGTCCTTTGCCAAGCAGCTCTTGGATCCATCCTAGGAAGGCAGTGAACTCCATCACCCCAAGATATACCACCAGTTGTAGGGAGGTGTTAACCCTCTATGAACCCTGGTATGCCTACCAATGACCAAAGGAAGTTATTGACAGTAGATGGAGGAGAAGGTTGTAAAAGACTAGCCAGAACTTCAGACTCCCAGCTCCACATATAGGCAGAAGTCTTTGCTAATATCCAGCCCATTGTCCCATAGCTTGCCAGACACATCAGCAGTATTGTCCTTCATAGAGGTCCAATAAGGAGGGGTACGAGCTGTGTAATAAGTGGAAACTGACAATATATGATTGCTTTGGGCCAAATTTAATTAATTTACTTTGTGTGAGCCTGGAAGAAAAGAAAGAAAACACTTTGACTGTGGCCAGGAAAGCCCACAGTGAGCTTCATGCTCATAAATACTTCATGAACTAAAGCTCAAAAAAGACTTTCAACTACCCCCTACTCTCCCCAGGAGCATTATTATACAGATATATATATACATATATACATATATATATGTATATATATATATATATATATAATAGGAGAAAATGAAGTCCTCAGTAGCATCTACGCAAGCCAGCACAGAACTTTCTTGACCAGGCAGTGGAAAATATGAAAGATGAAGCTCTGCTTCCCACCCTGCCTGGGAACATCCTCCACCAAGATACAACCAAGAGTTCAAAAACAGTGCTGTGGCACAGGTCCTAAAACATTTGGACTCGGTATTCTGCCTTTGATATTGCCCTGTTATGTTTTGGGAGTCAGATCATCCAAATATGCTCTTGCACTGAGTTTTCAAGCCCAAGTGCTAATGTATCATTTCCGACCGCTATATCTTTATTCCCATTTTCTATTTCTAGATCTTGGAAGCGTGAGACATTTTCCTGAGCATTTTAGGTGCCCATTAACTTAGTGCTTTCTTTCAGGCATCCCAACACCATTTCTGCCCAGGGAAGTGGTGAGGTGGTCAGGAACCACGGAGAAGTGGCACTGAGGAACATGATCAGTGGGCATGGTGGGGATGGGTTGGGTTTGGACTTGGGGATCTTAGAGCTCTTTTCCAACCTTAATGATTCTGTGATTCTATGATCCATTGTCCTACAGCTCAATTCATAAACCTTCCATCTATCAAAATGTAATTGAATGGTCATGTGTACAAAGAAAAAGCTAATTCTCTCCGTACTTTATTATTTTCTAAAATAAGGCCCCCAAATCTCTTTCTTAAAAGCAACTTCCCAGTGCTTACCAAGATAGCCAAATGCTCCAGCATACACAAGATTACAAGCCAGAGAACTATTCTGGGGACTCCTTGCCCTGTTCTGTTCATCCCGGTGTTATCAAAAGAGGAAACCATGGATGCACACAGTACATGTCTCTTCCAAGGGGCATGCTTATTTGCATGGTAATGATGATGGTAATGAGCCCCTTGTCTTCAGATGTACACAAGGTTCTAGGGGGTGAACACCAGCCAAAGTTGAAATACAGTTGAATTCGTAGCCTGGGCTATTCAGTTTGTATTTACAATCTGGATGCTAAAAGGAAGAGCATAGCACAGAAACCGCGCTGTACAATGAAGTTTTATTTTCCTCTTTCTTAATTAAAAAAGAGTATTCTGCATAAAGCCATGGTTCCTCTAAGAACTGAGTGCATGCTGCAAACAGGGTTCACAATAATACTGTGAAAGAGATGATGGCAATTGTCTTCCATCTCCAGTGGGTAAGCTGAGGCACAGAACCTCTCCTCTCTCTTGAAAAGAACATAAGTGATATTTCAAGCTTCAAGGATTTATTCGCCTGTCTTGGCCCCCAGTGCTCACAGCAAGCTATGGCAGAATCAAGATTGGACAATGTAAGGTCTTACTGCAGGGCTGAAAGCCATGGAACCCATGGTCCTGGAGATTAGACCCCATCAGGGTGGAACATGGGTGAGTCCAGCAGGAAAATCATAGAGTAATAGAATGGCTTGGGTTGGAAGGGATCTCAAGGATCATCAAGCTTCAACCCCCCTGCCGCAGGTAGGGCTGCCAACTTTCATATTTGTCACTAGACCAGGCTGCCCAGGACCCCATCCAGCCTAGCCTTGAACACCTCCAGGGATGGGGCATCCACAGCCTCTCTGGGCAGCCTGTTCCAGCTCCTCACCACTCTCTTGGTAAAGAGCAAAGAGCTTCCCTACCCTAAATGTAACCACCCACTGATGCCAAGACCTGAAATTAAGGATAGGAATTGATGTTGATCTTAGAAACCTGCCACTGGTCCATGTTGCATCAGGATGGAGTGTTGCATCAGGATACCTGGGGGTGCAAGAAAAGGGGAAGGCTTGAAGCCCAGGTGGCTGGAGAGTGGAAGAGACACTAAATGTGCAAATGGAGACTGCTCCAGCACTGCTGGGGTCTAAACTCTCCAGGATGGTGTTTCTGTGGTTAGAATTTAATGTTGTGAGTCAAGCAGCCAATAAACTTCTAAATTCAGCACTATCCCAGAAGGAATAAACTCTTTGACTCAAACACAGCCACAGGAGGGGCACAGCTTCTGCAAACCTCTATCCTCGCTCTGTTTGAAACCATGGACTGCACCACCAGGAGCTGCTCATTACTCTGCAAATGCCATCCATCTCCATGACAGCCCCAGGTCTTTTCAGCACAGAGACATCAGGCCTGCTTGCTATCCTTACTGAGTGCCACCCACAGCGCATATTGACAGCCAGCATGCGCTCCAGCCCTATGGCTTGAGTTGGCCTATGGCAGATATTTAATTTGGACTTCCGTGTGTGTGCTTTCCCTGCCCTAATCATCAGAAAATGTGGAGATCTCTCTGTGGTGGGGTAGCTCACATACCCCACTGAGCCCCCATTACAGACTGAGTCTGTGTGCAAACGCTGCACTGTTAAGGGATGGATGAATGTAAGAAAGCTTTGCTGAAATCAGAGCTCTGAGTTTCCTGGATGGTGGCTTTTTGTTTTTTTTTTCCCCATCAAAAAAGTAGAAAACCACCAATGTGAGGAGTTTTAATGCAGTCTGTGAAAGTTCAGAGCCTCAGTCATGAATATCTGGCACCTGTTTGACTGTTTTGACACCAGGCTTTTGAGCATGGGGAAAATAATAATGATACCCAGAGCTAATGTTATTTACTAAAATACAAATTAACGCTCAGTCACATGGTGGCATGATTTGTCATCCAGAGCTAAAATTAAAAGAAATTAAGGCTGAGTCAGAAAGTTATTTCGGATCTGAGTGGGTAATGCGAAGGGATGGGGCCATGTGGGAGCAACACTGACATCTTCTGGCTGCAAAGAAAACCTCCGCTTTTTTTTAGGAAAACCAGCAGGAACTTCCAGCGCAGAAGTGGTGTTCAAGACCAGGTTGGATGGGGCCTTGGGCAACCTGACCTAGTGCCTGGATCAGTGGTGGGCATCCCTGCCTGCAGTGGGGTTTAGAATTCGATGGCCTCTGAGGTCTGCCTCCCCATACTATTGAATCTTATCCCCCAAATGATACCCTCAGACATTGCTATAAGGTCTCAGAAAGCAACTCAGTCCTGAGATATGGAAGATGCCTCATTGATTTGGCTCTCCTGCATCAGATTAGAGCAGGACAGTGACTACAAGCCCTGATACAGTGGAGGCAGGGAGGCTCCTGCCAAGGACATGGTATTATCCATCATTATGTTCTATGCCTTCCAGTACTGTAGTGCCCAGATCTTCACTTTGGTAGCAATAATATTGCAAGCCAAGGACCTAATATCAGAAACACACCTTCAGCTTTCCTTCAGGGCTCACCTTCCAAGAAATGGCTGTCCACCAGCCTTGCTACACTGTGCTGCCATGTCCTTCCGCTTCTTCTAACCTTATTTCTTTCCATCTCTTCCAAGGTTCTTTCTTCCCATCTCTGAAGCCCTCAGAAATGGTCTTCAAGGTCATCTTCTGGCTGGGATACTTCAACAGCTGCGTGAACCCCATCATCTACCCCTGCTCCAGCAAGGAGTTCAAGCGAGCGTTCATCAGGCTACTCAAGTGCCAATGTCACCGCAGAAGAAGGCCCATCTGGCGTGTCTACGACCACCACTGGCGAGGGGCCTCAGTCAACAGCTCTGTGCAGGACTCCGAGACGGACCTGAGGCCCAGGATTAGCACCCTGAACAGCTCCTTCATATTTAACTCCTCCTTGCAGGAGAGAGCTGGCAAGAGGCGAACACTCAGCTTCAAGGGTTGGAAAATGCTCAATCCTTTCCAGAAACCAGCATCCGCCCAGCTGAAAGAGAAGATGAACAGCCTTTCTAACAAAATCCGGGGAGGGTCCAGCAAAGGAGGGGTGACAGCCACCTACAAGACAGAGGTGGAGTCTGTCTCAATTGGGATCCCTCATGACTTTATGGAAACCATTGACTATCAAACCTATGATTTAACAGACTGCTGTGGGCTGAGAGAAACGGATATTTGAAGCCACTGGGACAAGTATCGATTGTTTCTTTAGTGGTATCTTGCAGAAACACAAAGGGGTACCATCTGTGGGTCTGTCAGGCAGATTGGAAGCAGCAATCAGGTATAAAATGCAGTTGCCCAAAGGTTTTGGAAGTATCCTCCATGGAGACATCAATCCCTTCTATGGGATTATGGGTTCCTCAAATAAGAGCCAGTGGAATATTCCATTGTAATGATCTGTGGCAGGAAGGGGAAGTGTGGGGTGCATATGGCCTTCAGAAGAGGTCTGTTTCCTCCAATGTGATGGTTATCTTGCACTTTGGAGGAAGTTGTCCAATTGAGGGAAAACAAGATGTCTCCTTTGCCTTAAAAACACCACTACTGGAAGTACTGAACCCCGAAAGGTGCCAACTCTGCCTTAGTACACATGATAACGTTTCCATCCAGAATGGATGCTGTGAGCAGGAGCTGGCAGCTGATCCTTTAGACACCGGGTTGGGAGCTTGCAGGGCTATGGGGCTCGACAGGATGTCTCATCCAGGCCTTTGCCTGGATGAGCAAACAGCAGTATTCCCAAGCAGGGCTGGGAGATCTTGTCCCTCAGCCATCACATTTGCAGTGCTCAGAGCTTTGCCACCACCACGCCATTTGGTTTTAGGACAGAGGAACAGTCCAGATGTATACACTGATCCAATGGGTGTGCAGGTCTTCTCTAATTCCAACCTGTGACACATTTCTCATTCCAGTTTCCAGTGAAAAAACGTGCAGCCCACTTTGTTCCAGCAAGCATCCTGCTGTGACACAGAGAAAGCAACTCCTTTTGATGCGTTGGCCATCCCCAGTCTTTTTCATTCCCTTTCTTACTCTCACTTGCTGTTTCTGTCAAACAGCACTGAGTAAAGATGCATCCTAGGTGCTTTGCTTGTGTTCACACTCAACCAGACCTGTGGCTCAGCAGATGTGTGGTGAGCCTGCTTCCATTACTCATAGAGACAGAACTTAAACGGAGCTGACGTGCAGTGGGAGCTCCCTCACATGGACGCATCTTCTCCCCAGTCAGGATCATACTGTGACACAAGGAAACAGTCAAATTACACCAGGAAGATAGAAATTGGATATTAGGAAGCATTTCTTCATGGAGAGGATGGTCAAGCACTGGAACTGGCTCTCCAGGGAAGCGGGGAAGTCCCCATCCCTGGAGGTATTTAAGGGATGGATGGATGTGGCACTAAGGGACAGAGCTCAGTGATGGAACTCAGTGAGTCAGGCTGATGGCGGGCATTGGTGATCCTAATGTCTTTTCCAGCCCAGCTGATTCAATGACTTTATACTCATGACTCCTTTCCCAGGCGGCTTCCCTTGTTCCTGACACATCAAAGCCTTAGCAGCACTTACCCTTGGTTAGTGTGGACAAAAGCTGTGTTGATAAGGGTGTGGGATTTTATTATTCACAGTCTCACAGTCCCCTTCCTCAGGAAGGCACCATGGTCTCCTCCCAGGACCTCAGGGAGGATGGAGTTGAGAAAGGATAGTCCAGCCCCAAGCTCACAGACCCCAAGCTGAACATTTCAGAAAACCTTACTTGGTCATGTATTCTAGACATTGTTTTTATGAAGTTTCAGACTGTCAGTGAGCCTAAGAGTTTCCACAAATAATGACTTATAAGATTTAGCCATGGGCAGAGGCACAAGACACATAGGTGGTGGAGGCAAAGTCTGAATCTGAAGGTGAATTAAGAATGGGAACATGAAGATCAAGGGTGGAGACAATGCTGAGTACATTCTGGATGGAAACTCATCCACATCAGCACTGTCCCCCAGACCTTTCAGAAGTCATTCATGAATGTGCCTACTGCACATCCACCTAATCATCTTAAGGATGGCTGTCAAAGGAGACAAATTGCTCCCAGGCATGGCACGGAGAATGCAACTTCCTTCCTGCTGTTCATCTGCTTTAAAGGAAATCTAAACCCATGCTGAGAGATGGCACCCAGAGTAGATCCTATCTCAGCACCCATAGTACCTTTCTGCCCTTTACTCAATGCAATGGACTCTGAACTGGATGAATTACTGCAGATTTTGACCAAATATTTTCCTCCCAGCCGTTAACCTCATCAAAACAAATGGGCAGCACTGCACTTACACTGAACTCAAATGCATTACTGCCTGTCTGTGAAAGTCTAGTCAAGGGGAAGATGGGCATTTGCCATTAGATGCTTTCTGATGCTCAGGAGCAGATCTGCCTCAGTGCTGCTGCACAGCCTCGGTGGGAATCCAACCAGACACCCATAGCACCGAGTAATGTGCTCATCCATGACCATACTGACACACATGCACTCTTTATTACTTTTATATATGTAATATATAGAGGAGGGAAGGAAGGACTATTCTGAGGTTTTTCTGTCTCTCAATCCCAATCTTTTAAAGACTTACAGGGTAGAAAAGGAGGATTAAATCTGTTTAAGCACTCATATGCATACACATATGCATACACATACAACAGTGCCCACACTCTGGCCCATTTGCTTACCTCCATTGCAGCTGTGGGTGTTAAAT